>NW_026975100.1:0-190827 GCF_030014295.1 Loxodonta africana | reverse complement strand
TAACCCTAGACCTAATCCTAACCCTACCCCTAACCCTGACCCTAAATAGAACACTAAGTCTAACCCTCAACATGGACCTAAACCTAATTCTTACCCTACACCTAACCCTAATCCTAAACCAAACCCTAACTCTGACTATAACCCTAATCGTAACAATTACCCTAAAGCCTCACCTTAACTGGAAAACTAACCGTAACCCGCACCCTAAATCCTAACCGTATCCCACAACCCTAACCCTAATGCTATCCCTAACCCTAACCCTAACATTAACCTGAAACCCCTGAGCCCTAATGATAAACCTAACCCTAACACAAACCCTAACCCTAACACCAAAGCCTAGCAAAAACCTTAACACTAACTCTCACCCTAACTCTAACACTAACCCGAAACCGAATCATGCACCTAACCCTAAGCCTAAACCAAACCTAACCATGACCAGAACCGCAAGGCCTAACCGGAACCCTCACCCAAACCCTAACCCTAAACTACACCTCTAACCCCTAACGCCTTATCATAACGGTAATCCTAACCCTAACCAACCCTAACCCTAAAACTAACCCTCACCCCAACCACAAAGCCTAACACAACCATGACCCTAACCCTAAACGTAACACTAAACTTAACCCTAACCTTAAATCTAACCCTAACCCTAAAACTGAACACAACCCCTGAACGTAACCCTAACCCTGAACATAACCTTAACACTAACCTGAAAACAAGCCCAAACCTTAGCCATAACCCTAACCCTCACCCTATCTTAAACTTCACCCTATCCCTAACCTAAAACTCACCCTGACTTTAACCCTAACCCTCCCCATAAACCTAACCCTCACCTTAACCTTGGCCCACCTGTAACCCGAAACCTAACCCTTACAATAACTCTGACCCTAATCCTCGCCCTAAACCTAATTCTAATTCTAACCCTGACCCTAACCCTAACCTAACCTCAACCCTATCTTTAAGCCTACCATAAACTTAAACCTAACCCTAACCCTTAACCTTAACTCTAACCCTAACCCTAGCCCTAACCCTAACCTTAACGGTAACACTTACCCAGAACCCTCACCTTAACTGTAAATGTAACTCTAACTCTTACCCTAACCCTAAACTTAACCCTAATTATAACCTTAACCTAAACCTAACTGAAACAGTAACCCTTAACCCTAACTCTAATCCTAATCCTTAGCCTAAAACTAACCTTAACCCTAAACCTAACCCTAACCACTGACCCTAACTCTAACCCTAACCCTGAGCCGAACCCTCACCCTTAACCGGAATTTCACCCTAAAGCATAACGCTAAGCGTACCCTCACTTCATTCAAACCCGAACCCTAAGCAAAACTAACACTAACACTACACGTAACCCTAACCCTAAACCTAACCCTAACCCTGACTCTGACCTGAACCCAAACCCCTAACCCCAACCCTCTCGCTTCACATAAACTTCTCTGTAACCCTAGCCCTAAAACTAAACGTAACACTAAATCTCCCCTAACCCTGACCGTACCATAAACGTAACCCTAACTCTAAACTCAAAACTAACCCTGACCCTAACCCTAACTCTAACCCTAATCCTAACCCTAAAACTTACCCTACACACTCAGCTTCAATGGAAACCTAGCACTAACCCTCATCTTACCATCTAAACCTAACCTCAACCCTTAACCTAACCCTATCTATAACCTTCACCTAGCCCTAAACCTAAACATGACTTAACCCTAACACTAACCCTAACCCTAAATCTAAACCTAACCTTAACCCTACACTTAATCCTAACCTAAGCTCTAACCCTAACCCCTAACGCTAACCCTAAGCTCAACCCTCACCCTTCAATTAAACTTTACCCCAGCTGTAGCCCTAACCCTAAGCCGAACCCTAAACCTGACCCTAACATTAACCCAAACACCTAACCCTAACCCTAAGCCTAATCCTAAACCTAACCCTAACCTTAACCCAAATGCCTAACCCTAACCCTAACCCTCATCCTTAACCTAAACTTCACCCTAAACCTAAGGCTAACCCTAACCCTGAAATTAAAGCTAACCCTTAACTATCCCCTAACTCTAGCCCTGACCCTAAACCTAATGCTAACCCTAGCCCTAACAGTAACACCCTAAAACATCAGCTTAATGGAAACTTAACACTAACCCTCCCATGAACCCCTAACCCTAACCCTACCCCGCATCCTACACCTAACCCAGACCTAAACCTAACCCTTTCTCTAACCCTAAATTAACCCTAACCTTAACTCTACCCTAACCCTAACAACAACTCTGAACCTGACCATAACCATCATCCTAAACCCTAGCACTAACTCCAACTCTAAATCTAACCCTAAGCTAGCCCTACCCTTTACCGTAAACCTAGCCTTAACCCTAACCTTACCCCTACCCAAACCCTAACGCTATACCTAACCCGAACACTAACCTTAACCCTACTCTAACCTTAAGCCTAACCCTGACTATTAACTGAAACTTCACCCTAACCCTAAGCCTAACTCTAACTCTAACCCTAACCATAACAATGACCCTAAACCCTCGCCTTAACTGTAAACCTAACCCTAACCCTCACCCTAATCCTTAACCGTATCCCCAACCCTAAACCTGACGCTATCCCCAAACTTATCCCTAACCCTAACCCTAATACGAACAGTAACCCAAATCTAACCCTAACCCTAATATTAAACCTAAACTTAAATCTACCCTAACCATAAACCTAACCCTAACACCCTAAACCTAACGTCTAACACCGTCTATAATCCTAACCCTTACCATAACCCTCACCCTTAACCTAAACTTCACACTAACCCTAAACCTAACCTAACGCTGACCCTAGACATAACGCCTAACCCTCACCGAACCCTAAACCTATCCTTAACACTAACCTGCACACAAACCCAAACCCTAGCCCTCACCATAAAAATAACCCTCACCCTATCCTGAACTTCATCCAAACACTAACCATAACCTTAACCCTAAACCTAGACCTAACCCAAACCCTAACCTTAAACCTAACTCTAAGAATAACGCTAGTCCATCTGTAACCCTAAACCGAACACTTACAATAGCCCTGAACCTAACCCTAAAATAATCCTAATCCTAACCCTAGACCTAATCCTAACCCTACCCCTAACCCTGACCCTAAATAGAACACTAAGTCTAACCCTCAACATGGACCTAAACCTAATTCTTACCCTACACCTAACCCTAATCCTAAACCAAACCCTAACTCTGACTATAACCCTAATCGTAACAATTACCCTAAACCCTCACCTTAACTGGAAAACTAACCGTAACCCGCACCCTAAATCCTAACCGTATCCCACAACCCTAACCCTAATGCTATCCCTAACCCTAACCCTAACATTAACCTGAAACCCCTGAGCCCTAATGATAAACCTAACCCTAACACAAACCCTAACCCTAACACCAAAGCCTAGCAAAAACCTTAACACTAACTCTCACCCTAACTCTAACACTAACCCGAAACCGAATCATGCACCTAACCCTAAGCCTAAACCAAACCTAACCATGACCAGAACCGCAAGGCCTAACCGGAACCCTCACCCAAACCCTAACCCTAAACTACACCTCTAACCCCTAACGCCTTATCATAACGGTAATCCTAACCCTAACCAACCCTAACCCTAAAACTAACCCTCACCCCAACCACAAAGCCTAACACAACCATGACCCTAACCCTAAACGTAACACTAAACTTAACCCTAACCTTAAATCTAACCCTAACCCTAAAACTGAACACAACCCCTGAACGTAACCCTAACCCTGAACATAACCTTAACACTAACCTGAAAACAAGCCCAAACCTTAGCCATAACCCTAACCCTCACCCTATCTTAATCTTCACCCTATCCCTAACCTAAAACTCACCCTGACTTTAACCCTAACCCTCCCCATAAACCTAACCCTCACCTTAACCTTGGCCCACCTGTAACCCGAAACCTAACCCTTACAATAACTCTGACCCTAATCCTCGCCCTAAACCTAATTCTAATTCTAACCCTGACCCTGACCCTAACCCTAACCTAACCTCAACCCTATCTTTAAGCCTACCATAAACTTAAACCTAACCCTAACCCTTAACCTTAACTCTAACCCTAACCCTAGCCCTAACCCTAACCCTAACCTTAACGGTAACACTTACCCAGAACCCTCACCTTAACTGTAAATGTAACTCTAACTCTTACCCTAACCCTAAACTTAACCCTAATTATAACCTTAACCTAAACCTAACTGAAACAGTAACCCTTAACCCTAACTCTAATCCTAATCCTTAGCCTAAAACTAACCTTAACCCTAAACCTAACCCTAACCACTGACCCTAACTCTAACCCTAACCCTGAGCCGAACCCTCACCCTTAACCAGAATTTCACCCTAAAGCATAACGCTAAGCGTACCCTCACTTCATTCAAACCCGAACCCTAAGCAAAACTAACACTAACACTACACGTAACCCTAACCCTAAACCTAACCCTAACCCTGACTCTGACCTGAACCCAAACCCCTAACCCCAACCCTCTCGCTTCACATAAACTTCTCTGTAACCCTAGTCCTAAAACTAAACGTAACACTAAATCTCCCCTAACCCTGACCGTACCATAAACGTAACCCTAACTCTAAACTCAAAACTAACCCTGACCCTAACCCTAACTCTAACCCTAATCCTAACCCTAAAACTTACCCTACACACTCAGCTTCAATGGAAACCTAGCACTAACCCTCATCTTACCATCTAAACCTAACCTCAACCCTTAACCTAACCCTATCTATAACCTTCACCTAGCCCTAAACCTAAACATGACTTAACCCTAACACTAACCCTAACCCTAAATCTAAACCTAACCTTAACCCTACACTTAATCCTAACCTAAGCTCTAACCCTAACCCCTAACGCTAACCCTAAGCTCAACCCTCACCCTTCAATTAAACTTTACCCCAGCTGTAGCCCTAACCCTAAGCCGAACCCTAAACCTGACCCTAACATTAACCCAAACACCTAACCCTAACCCTAAGCCTAATCCTAAACCTAACCCTAACCTTAACCCAAATGCCTAACCCTAACCCTAACCCTCATCCTTAACCTAAACTTCACCCTAAACCTAAGGCTAACCCTAACCCTGAAAGTAAAGCTAAGCCTTAACTATCCCCTAACTCTAGCCCTGACCCTAAACCTAATGCTAACCCTAGCCCTAACAGTAACACCCTAAAACATCAGCTTAATGTAAACTTAACACTAACCCTCCCATGAACCCCTAACCCTAACCCTACCCCGCATCCTACAACTAACCCAGACCTAAACCTAACCCTTTCTCTAACCCTAAATTAACCCTAACCTTAACTCTACCCTAACCCTAACAACAACTCTAAACCTGACCATAACCATCATCCTAAACCCTAGCACTAACTCCAACTCTAAATCTAACCCTAAGCTAGCCCTACCCTTTACCGTAAACCTAGCCTTAACCCTAACCTTACCCCTACCCAAACCCTAACGCTATACCTAACCCGAACACTAACCTTAACCCTACTCTAACCTTAAGCCTAACCCTGACTATTAACTGAAACTTCACCCTAACCCTAAGCCTAACTCTAACTCTAACCCTAACCATAACAATGACCCTAAACCCTCGCCTTAACTGTAAACCTAACCCTAACCCTCACCCTAATCCTTAACCGTATCCCCAACCCTAAACCTGACGCTATCCCCAAACTTATCCCTAACCCTAACCCTAATACGAACAGTAACCCAAATCTAACCCTAACCCTAATATTAAACCTAAACTTAAATCTACCCTAACCATAAACCTAACCCTAACACCCTAAACCTAACGTCTAACACCGTCTATAATCCTAACCCTTACCATAACCCTCACCCTTAACCTAAACTTCACACTAACCCTAAACCTAACCTAACGCTGACCCTAGACATAACGCCTAACCCTCACCGAACCCTAAACCTATCCTCAACACTAACCTGCACACAAACCCAAACCCTAGCCCTCACCATAAAAATAACCCTCACCCTATCCTGAACTTCATCCAAACACTAACCATAACCTTAACCCTAAACCTAGACCTAACCCAAACCCTAACCTTAAACCTAACTCTAAGAATAACGCTAGTCCATCTGTAACCCTAAACCGAACACTTACAATAGCCCTGAACCTAACCCTAAAATAATCCTAATCCTAACCCTAGACCTAATCCTAACCCTACCCCTAACCCTGACCCTAAATAGAACACTAAGTCTAACCCTCAACATGGACCTAAACCTAATTCTTACCCTACACCTAACCCTAATCCTAAACCAAACCCTAACTCTGACTATAACCCTAATCGTAACAATTACCCTAAAGCCTCACCTTAACTGGAAAACTAACCGTAACCCGCACCCTAAATCCTAACCGTATCCCACAACCCTAACCCTAATGCTATCCCTAACCCTAACCCTAACATTAACCTGAAACCCCTGAGCCCTAATGATAAACCTAACCCTAACACAAACCCTAACCCTAACACCAAAGCCTAGCAAAAACCTTAACACTAACTCTCACCCTAACTCTAACACTAACCCGAAACCGAATCATGCACCTAACCCTAAGCCTAAACCAAACCTAACCATGACCAGAACCGCAAGGCCTAACCGGAACCCTCACCCAAACCCTAACCCTAAACTACACCTCTAACCCCTAACGCCTTATCATAACGGTAATCCTAACCCTAACCAACCCTAACCCTAAAACTAACCCTCACCCCAACCACAAAGCCTAACACAACCATGACCCTAACCCTAAACGTAACACTAAACTTAACCCTAACCTTAAATCTAACCCTAACCCTAAAACTGAACACAACCCCTGAACGTAACCCTAACCCTGAACATAACCTTAACACTAACCTGAAAACAAGCCCAAACCTTAGCCATAACCCTAACCCTCACCCTATCTTAAACTTCACCCTATCCCTAACCTAAAACTCACCCTGACTTTAACCCTAACCCTCCCCATAAACCTAACCCTCACCTTAACCTTGGCCCACCTGTAACCCGAAACCTAACCCTTACAATAACTCTGACCCTAATCCTCGCCCTAAACCTAATTCTAATTCTAACCCTGACCCTAACCCTAACCTAACCTCAACCCTATCTTTAAGCCTACCATAAACTTAAACCTAACCCTAACCCTTAACCTTAACTCTAACCCTAACCCTAGCCCTAACCCTAACCTTAACGGTAACACTTACCCAGAACCCTCACCTTAACTGTAAATGTAACTCTAACTCTTACCCTAACCCTAAACTTAACCCTAATTATAACCTTAACCTAAACCTAACTGAAACAGTAACCCTTAACCCTAACTCTAATCCTAATCCTTAGCCTAAAACTAACCTTAACCCTAAACCTAACCCTAACCACTGACCCTAACTCTAACCCTAACCCTGAGCCGAACCCTCACCCTTAACCGGAATTTCACCCTAAAGCATAACGCTAAGCGTACCCTCACTTCATTCAAACCCGAACCCTAAGCAAAACTAACACTAACACTACACGGAACCCTAACCCTAAACCTAACCCTAACCCTGACTCTGACCTGAACCCAAACCCCTAACCCCAACCCTCTCGCTTCACATAAACTTCTCTGTAACCCTAGCCCTAAAACTAAACGTAACACTAAATCTCCCCTAACCCTGACCGTACCATAAACGTAACCCTAACTCTAAACTCAAAACTAACCCTGACCCTAACCCTAACTCTAACCCTAATCCTAACCCTAAAACTTACCCTACACACTCAGCTTCAATGGAAACCTAGCACTAACCCTCATCTTACCATCTAAACCTAACCTCAACCCTTAACCTAACCCTATCTATAACCTTCACCTAGCCCTAAACCTAAACATGACTTAACCCTAACACTAACCCTAACCCTAAATCTAAACCTAACCTTAACCCTACACTTAATCCTAACCTAAGCTCTAACCCTAACCCCTAACGCTAACCCTAAGCTCAACCCTCACCCTTCAATTAAACTTTACCCCAGCTGTAGCCCTAACCCTAAGCCGAACCCTAAACCTGACCCTAACATTAACCCAAACACCTAACCCTAACCCTAAGCCTAATCCTAAACCTAACCCTAACCTTAACCCAAATGCCTAACCCTAACCCTAACCCTCATCCTTAACCTAAACTTCACCCTAAACCTAAGGCTAACCCTAACCCTGAAAGTAAAGCTAACCCTTAACTATCCCCTAACTCTAGCCCTGACCCTAAACCTAATGCTAACCCTAGCCCTAACAGTAACACCCTAAAACATCAGCTTAATGGAAACTTAACACTAACCCTCCCATGAACCCCTAACCCTAACCCTACCCCGCATCCTACACCTAACCCAGACCTAAACCTAACCCTTTCTCTAACCCTAAATTAACCCTAACCTTAACTCTACCCTAACCCTAACAACAACTCTGAACCTGACCATAACCATCATCCTAAACCCTAGCACTAACTCCAACTCTAAATCTAACCCTAAGCTAGCCCTACCCTTTACCGTAAACCTAGCCTTAACCCTAACCTTACCCCTACCCAAACCCTAACGCTATACCTAACCCGAACACTAACCTTAACCCTACTCTAACCTTAAGCCTAACCCTGACTATTAACTGAAACTTCACCCTAACCCTAAGCCTAACTCTAACTCTAACCCTAACCATAACAATGACCCTAAACCCTCGCCTTAACTGTAAACCTAACCCTAACCCTCACCCTAATCCTTAACCGTATCCCCAACCCTAAACCTGACGCTATCCCCAAACTTATCCCTAACCCTAACCCTAATACGAACAGTAACCCAAATCTAACCCTAACCCTAATATTAAACCTAAACTTAAATCTACCCTAACCATAAACCTAACCCTAACACCCTAAACCTAACGTCTAACACCGTCTATAATCCTAACCCTTACCATAACCCTCACCCTTAACCTAAACTTCACACTAACCCTAAACCTAACCTAACGCTGACCCTAGACATAACGCCTAACCCTCACCGAACCCTAAACCTATCCTTAACACTAACCTGCACACAAACCCAAACCCTAGCCCTCACCATAAAAATAACCCTCACCCTATCCTGAACTTCATCCAAACACTAACCATAACCTTAACCCTAAACCTAGACCTAACCCAAACCCTAACCTTAAACCTAACTCTAAGAATAACGCTAGTCCATCTGTAACCCTAAACCGAACACTTACAATAGCCCTGAACCTAACCCTAAAATAATCCTAATCCTAACCCTAGACCTAATCCTAACCCTACCCCTAACCCTGACCCTAAATAGAACACTAAGTCTAACCCTCAACATGGACCTAAACCTAATTCTTACCCTACACCTAACCCTAATCCTAAACCAAACCCTAACTCTGACTATAACCCTAATTGTAACAATTACCCTAAACCCTCACCTTAACTGGAAAACTAACCGTAACCCGCACCCTAAATCCTAACCGTATCCCACAACCCTAACCCTAATGCTATCCCTAACCCTAACCCTAACATTAACCTGAAACCCCTGAGCCCTAATGATAAACCTAACCCTAACACAAACCCTAACCCTAACACCAAAGCCTAGCAAAAACCTTAACACTAACTCTCACCCTAACTCTAACACTAACCCGAAACCGAATCATGCACCTAACCCTAAGCCTAAACCAAACCTAACCATGACCAGAACCGCAAGGCCTAACCGGAACCCTCACCCAAACCCTAACCCTAAACTACACCTCTAACCCCTAACGCCTTATCATAACGGTAATCCTAACCCTAACCAACCCTAACCCTAAAACTAACCCTCACCCCAACCACAAAGCCTAACACAACCATGACCCTAACCCTAAACGTAACACTAAACTTAACCCTAACCTTAAATCTAACCCTAACCCTAAAACTGAACACAACCCCTGAACGTAACCCTAACCCTGAACATAACCTTAACACTAACCTGAAAACAAGCCCAAACCTTAGCCATAACCCTAACCCTCACCCTATCTTAATCTTCACCCTATCCCTAACCTAAAACTCACCCTGACTTTAACCCTAACCCTCCCCATAAACCTAACCCTCACCTTAACCTTGGCCCACCTGTAACCCGAAACCTAACCCTTACAATAACTCTGACCCTAATCCTCGCCCTAAACCTAATTCTAATTCTAACCCTGACCCTGACCCTAACCCTAACCTAACCTCAACCCTATCTTTAAGCCTACCATAAACTTAAACCTAACCCTAACCCTTAACCTTAACTCTAACCCTAACCCTAGCCCTAACCCTAACCTTAACGGTAACACTTACCCAGAACCCTCACCTTAACTGTAAATGTAACTCTAACTCTTACCCTAACCCTAAACTTAACCCTAATTATAACCTTAACCTAAACCTAACTGAAACAGTAACCCTTAACCCTAACTCTAATCCTAATCCTTAGCCTAAAACTAACCTTAACCCTAAACCTAACCCTAACCACTGACCCTAACTCTAACCCTAACCCTGAGCCGAATCCTCACCCTTAACCAGAATTTCACCCTAAAGCATAACGCTAAGCGTACCCTCACTTCATTCAAACCCGAACCCTAAGCAAAACTAACACTAACACTACACGTAACCCTAACCCTAAACCTAACCCTAACCCTGACTCTGACCTGAACCCAAACCCCTAACCCCAACCCTCTCGCTTCACATAAACTTCTCTGTAACCCTAGCCCTAAAACTAAACGTAACACTAAATCTCCCCTAACCCTGACCGTACCATAAACGTAACCCTAACTCTAAACTCAAAACTAACCCTGACCCTAACCCTAACTCTAACCCTAATCCTAACCCTAAAACTTACCCTACACACTCAGCTTCAATGGAAACCTAGCACTAACCCTCATCTTACCATCTAAACCTAACCTCAACCCTTAACCTAACCCTATCTATAACCTTCACCTAGCCCTAAACCTAAACATGACTTAACCCTAACACTAACCCTAACCCTAAATCTAAACCTAACCTTAACCCTACACTTAATCCTAACCTAAGCTCTAACCCTAACCCCTAACGCTAACCCTAAGCTCAACCCTCACCCTTCAATTAAACTTTACCCCAGCTGTAGCCCTAACCCTAAGCCGAACCCTAAACCTGACCCTAACATTAACCCAAACACCTAACCCTAACCCTAAGCCTAATCCTAAACCTAACCCTAACCCTAACCTTAACCCAAATGCCTAACCCTAACCCTAACCCTCATCCTTAACCTAAACTTCACCCTAAACCTAAGGCTAACCCTAACGCTGAAAGTAAAGCTAACCCTTAACTATCCCCTAACTCTAGCCCTGACCCTAAACCTAATGCTAACCCTAGCCCTAACAGTAACACCCTAAAACATCAGCTTAATGTAAACTTAACACTGACCCTCCCATGAACCCCTAACCCTAACCCTACCCCGCATCCTACACCTAACCCAGACCTAAACCTAACCCTTTCTCTAACCCTAAATTAACCCTAACCTTAACTCTACCCTAACCCTAACAACAACTCTGAACCTGACCATAACCATCATCCTAAACCCTAGCACTAACTCCAACTCTAAATCTAACCCTAAGCTAGCCCTACCCTTTACCGTAAACCTAGCCTTAACCCTAACCTTACCCCTACCCAAACGCTAACGCTATACCTAACCCGAACACTAACCTTAACCCTACTCTAACCTTAAGCCTAACCCTGACTATTAACTGAAACTTCACCCTAACCCTAAGCCTAACTCTAACTCTAACCCTAACCATAACAATTACCCTAAACCCTCGCCTTAACTGTAAACCTAACCCTAACCCTCACCCTAATCCTTAACCGTATCCCCAACCCTAAACCTGACGCTATCCCCAAACTTATCCCTAACCCTAACCCTAATACGAACAGTAACCCAAATCTAACCCTAACCCTAATATTAAACCTAAACTTAAATCTACCCTAACCATAAACCTAACCCTAACACCCTAAACCTAACGTCTAACACCGTCTATAATCCTAACCCTTACCATAACCCTCACCCTTAACCTAAACTTCACACTAACCCTAAACCTAACCTAACGCTGACCCTAGACATAACGCCTAACCCTCACCGAACCCTAAACCTATCCTTAACACTAACCTGCACACAAACCCAAACCCTAGCCCTCACCATAAAAATAACCCTCACCCTATCCTGAACTTCATCCAAACACTAACCATAACCTTAACCCTAAACCTAGACCTAACCCAAACCCTAACCTTAAACCTAACTCTAAGAATAACGCTAGTCCATCTGTAACCCTAAACCGAACACTTACAATAGCCCTGAACCTAACCCTAAAATAATCCTAATCCTAACCCTAGACCTAATCCTAACCCTACCCCTAACCCTGACCCTAAATAGAACACTAAGTCTAACCCTCAACATGGACCTAAACCTAATTCTTACCCTACACCTAACCCTAATCCTAAACCAAACCCTAACTCTGACTATAACCGTAATCGTAACAATTACCCTAAACCCTCACCTTAACTGGAAAACTAACCGTAACCCGCACCCTAAATCCTAACCGTATCCCACAACCCTAACCCTAATGCTATCCCTAACCCTAACCCTAACATTAACCTGAAACCCCTGAGCCCTAATGATAAACCTAACCCTAACACAAACCCTAACCCTAACACCAAAGCCTAGCAAAAACCTTAACACTAACTCTCACCCTAACTCTAACACTAACCCGAAACCGAATCATGCACCTAACCCCAAGCCTAAACCAAACCTAACCATGACCAGAACCGCAAGGCCTAACCGGAACCCTCACCCAAACCCTAACCCTAAACTACACCTCTAACCCCTAACGCCTTATCATAACGGTAATCCTAACCCTAACCAACCCTAACCCTAAAACTAACCCTCACCCCAACCACAAAGCCTAACACAACCATGACCCTAACCCTAAACGTAACACTAAACTTAACCCTAACCTTAAATCTAACCCTAACCCTAAAACTGAACACAACCCCTGAACGTAACCCTAACCCTGAACATAACCTTAACACTAACCTGAAAACAAGCCCAAACCTTAGCCATAACCCTAACCCTCACCCTATCTTAATCTTCACCCTATCCCTAACCTAAAACTCACCCTGACTTTAACCCTAACCCTCCCCATAAACCTAACCCTCACCTTAACCTTGGCCCACCTGTAACCCGAAACCTAACCCTTACAATAACTCTGGCCCTAATCCTCGCCCTAAACCTAATTCTAATTCTAACCCTGACCCTAACCCTAACCTAACCTCAACCCTATCTTTAAGCCTACCATAAACTTAAACCTAACCCTAACCCTTAACCTTAACTCTAACCCTAACCCTAGCCCTAACCCTAACCTTAACGGTAACACTTACCCAGAACCCTCACCTTAACTGTAAATGTAACTCTAACTCTTACCCTAACCCTAAACTTAACCCTAATTATAACCTTAACCTAAACCTAACTGAAACAGTAACCCTTAACCCTAACTCTAATCCTAATCCTTAGCCTAAAACTAACCTTAACCCTAAACCTAACCCTAACCACTGACCCTAACTCTAACCCTAACCCTGAGCCGAATCCTCACCCTTAACCAGAATTTCACCCTAAAGCATAACGCTAAGCGTACCCTCACTTCATTCAAACCCGAACCCTAAGCAAAACTAACACTAACACTACACGTAACCCTAACCCTAAACCTAACCCTAACCCTGACTCTGACCTGAACCCAAACCCCTAACCCCAACCCTCTCGCTTCACATAAACTTCTCTGTAACCCTAGCCCTAAAACTAAACGTAACACTAAATCTCCCCTAACCCTGACCGTACCATAAACGTAACCCTAACTCTAAACTCAAAACTAACCCTGACCCTAACCCTAACTCTAACCCTAATCCTAACCCTAAAACTTACCCTACACACTCAGCTTCAATGGAAACCTAGCACTAACCCTCATCTTACCATCTAAACCTAACCTCAACCCTTAACCTAACCCTATCTATAACCTTCACCTAGCCCTAAACCTAAACATGACTTAACCCTAACACTAACCCTAACCCTAAATCTAAACCTAACCTTAACCCTACACTTAATCCTAACCTAAGCTCTAACCCTAACCCCTAACGCTAACCCTAAGCTCAACCCTCACCCTTCAATTAAACTTTACCCCAGCTGTAGCCCTAACCCTAAGCCGAACCCTAAACCTGACCCTAACATTAACCCAAACACCTAACCCTAACCCTAAGCCTAATCCTAAACCTAACCCTAACCCTAACCTTAACCCAAATGCCTAACCCTAACCCTAACCCTCATCCTTAACCTAAACTTCACCCTAAACCTAAGGCTAACCCTAACGCTGAAAGTAAAGCTAACCCTTAACTATCCCCTAACTCTAGCCCTGACCCTAAACCTAATGCTAACCCTAGCCCTAACAGTAACACCCTAAAACATCAGCTTAATGTAAACTTAACACTGACCCTCCCATGAACCCCTAACCCTAACCCTACCCCGCATCCTACACCTAACCCAGACCTAAACCTAACCCTTTCTCTAACCCTAAATTAACCCTAACCTTAACTCTACCCTAACCCTAACAACAACTCTGAACCTGACCATAACCATCATCCTAAACCCTAGCACTAACTCCAACTCTAAATCTAACCCTAAGCTAGCCCTACCCTTTACCGTAAACCTAGCCTTAACCCTAACCTTACCCCTACCCAAACGCTAACGCTATACCTAACCCGAACACTAACCTTAACCCTACTCTAACCTTAAGCCTAACCCTGACTATTAACTGAAACTTCACCCTAACCCTAAGCCTAACTCTAACTCTAACCCTAACCATAACAATTACCCTAAACCCTCGCCTTAACTGTAAACCTAACCCTAACCCTCACCCTAATCCTTAACCGTATCCCCAACCCTAAACCTGACGCTATCCCCAAACTTATCCCTAACCCTAACCCTAATACGAACAGTAACCCAAATCTAACCCTAACCCTAATATTAAACCTAAACTTAAATCTACCCTAACCATAAACCTAACCCTAACACCCTAAACCTAACGTCTAACACCGTCTATAATCCTAACCCTTACCATAACCCTCACCCTTAACCTAAACTTCACACTAACCCTAAACCTAACCTAACGCTGACCCTAGACATAACGCCTAACCCTCACCGAACCCTAAACCTATCCTTAACACTAACCTGCACACAAACCCAAACCCTAGCCCTCACCATAAAAATAACCCTCACCCTATCCTGAACTTCATCCAAACACTAACCATAACCTTAACCCTAAACCTAGACCTAACCCAAACCCTAACCTTAAACCTAACTCTAAGAATAACGCTAGTCCATCTGTAACCCTAAACCGAACACTTACAATAGCCCTGAACCTAACCCTAAAATAATCCTAATCCTAACCCTAGACCTAATCCTAACCCTACCCCTAACCCTGACCCTAAATAGAACACTAAGTCTAACCCTCAACATGGACCTAAACCTAATTCTTACCCTACACCTAACCCTAATCCTAAACCAAACCCTAACTCTGACTATAACCGTAATCGTAACAATTACCCTAAACCCTCACCTTAACTGGAAAACTAACCGTAACCCGCACCCTAAATCCTAACCGTATCCCACAACCCTAACCCTAATGCTATCCCTAACCCTAACCCTAACATTAACCTGAAACCCCTGAGCCCTAATGATAAACCTAACCCTAACACAAACCCTAACCCTAACACCAAAGCCTAGCAAAAACCTTAACACTAACTCTCACCCTAACTCTAACACTAACCCGAAACCGAATCATGCACCTAACCCTAAGCCTAAACCAAACCTAACCATGACCAGAACCGCAAGGCCTAACCGGAACCCTCACCCAAACCCTAACCCTAAACTACACCTCTAACCCCTAACGCCTTATCATAACGGTAATCCTAACCCTAACCAACCCTAACCCTAAAACTAACCCTCACCCCAACCACAAAGCCTAACACAACCATGACCCTAACCCTAAACGTAACACTAAACTTAACCCTAACCTTAAATCTAACCCTAACCCTAAAACTGAACACAACCCCTGAACGTAACCCTAACCCTGAACATAACCTTAACACTAACCTGAAAACAAGCCCAAACCTTAGCCATAACCCTAACCCTCACCCTATCTTAATCTTCACCCTATCCCTAACCTAAAACTCACCCTGACTTTAACCCTAACCCTCCCCATAAACCTAACCCTCACCTTAACCTTGGCCCACCTGTAACCCGAAACCTAACCCTTACAATAACTCTGACCCTAATCCTCGCCCTAAACCTAATTCTAATTCTAACCCTGACCCTGACCCTAACCCTAACCTAACCTCAACCCTATCTTTAAGCCTACCATAAACTTAAACCTAACCCTAACCCTTAACCTTAACTCTAACCCTAACCCTAGCCCTAACCCTAACCTTAACGGTAACACTTACCCAGAACCCTCACCTTAACTGTAAATGTAACTCTAACTCTTACCCTAACCCTAAACTTAACCCTAATTATAACCTTAACCTAAACCTAACTGAAACAGTAACCCTTAACCCTAACTCTAATCCTAATCCTTAGCCTAAAACTAACCTTAACCCTAAACCTAACCCTAACCACTGACCCTAACTCTAACCCTAACCCTGAGCCGAATCCTCACCCTTAACCAGAATTTCACCCTAAAGCATAACGCTAAGCGTACCCTCACTTCATTCAAACCCGAACCCTAAGCAAAACTAACACTAACACTACACGTAACCCTAACCCTAAACCTAACCCTAACCCTGACTCTGACCTGAACCCAAACCCCTAACCCCAACCCTCTCGCTTCACATAAACTTCTCTGTAACCCTAGCCCTAAAACTAAACGTAACACTAAATCTCCCCTAACCCTGACCGTACCATAAACGTAACCCTAACTCTAAACTCAAAACTAACCCTGACCCTAACCCTAACTCTAACCCTAATCCTAACCCTAAAACTTACCCTACACACTCAGCTTCAATGGAAACCTAGCACTAACCCTCATCTTACCATCTAAACCTAACCTCAACCCTTAACCTAACCCTATCTATAACCTTCACCTAGCCCTAAACCTAAACATGACTTAACCCTAACACTAACCCTAACCCTAAATCTAAACCTAACCTTAACCCTACACTTAATCCTAACCTAAGCTCTAACCCTAACCCCTAACGCTAACCCTAAGCTCAACCCTCACCCTTCAATTAAACTTTACCCCAGCTGTAGCCCTAACCCTAAGCCGAACCCTAAACCTGACCCTAACATTAACCCAAACACCTAACCCTAACCCTAAGCCTAATCCTAAACCTAACCCTAACCCTAACCTTAACCCAAATGCCTAACCCTAACCCTAACCCTCATCCTTAACCTAAACTTCACCCTAAACCTAAGGCTAACCCTAACGCTGAAAGTAAAGCTAACCCTTAACTATCCCCTAACTCTAGCCCTGACCCTAAACCTAATGCTAACCCTAGCCCTAACAGTAACACCCTAAAACATCAGCTTAATGGAAACTTAACACTGACCCTCCCATGAACCCCTAACCCTAACCCTACCCCGCATCCTACACCTAACCCAGACCTAAACCTAACCCTTTCTCTAACCCTAAATTAACCCTAACCTTAACTCTACCCTAACCCTAACAACAACTCTGAACCTGACCATAACCATCATCCTAAACCCTAGCACTAACTCCAACTCTAAATCTAACCCTAAGCTAGCCCTACCCTTTACCGTAAACCTAGCCTTAACCCTAACCTTACCCCTACCCAAACGCTAACGCTATACCTAACCCGAACACTAACCTTAACCCTACTCTAACCTTAAGCCTAACCCTGACTATTAACTGAAACTTCACCCTAACCCTAAGCCTAACTCTAACTCTAACCCTAACCATAACAATTACCCTAAACCCTCGCCTTAACTGTAAACCTAACCCTAACCCTCACCCTAATCCTTAACCGTATCCCCAACCCTAAACCTGACGCTATCCCCAAACTTATCCCTAACCCTAACCCTAATACGAACAGTAACCCAAATCTAACCCTAACCCTAATATTAAACCTAAACTTAAATCTACCCTAACCATAAACCTAACCCTAACACCCTAAACCTAACGTCTAACACCGTCTATAATCCTAACCCTTACCATAACCCTCACCCTTAACCTAAACTTCACACTAACCCTAAACCTAACCTAACGCTGACCCTAGACATAACGCCTAACCCTCACCGAACCCTAAACCTATCCTTAACACTAACCTGCACACAAACCCAAACCCTAGCCCTCACCATAAAAATAACCCTCACCCTATCCTGAACTTCATCCAAACACTAACCATAACCTTAACCCTAAACCTAGACCTAACCCAAACCCTAACCTTAAACCTAACTCTAAGAATAACGCTAGTCCATCTGTAACCCTAAACCGAACACTTACAATAGCCCTGAACCTAACCCTAAAATAATCCTAATCCTAACCCTAGACCTAATCCTAACCCTACCCCTAACCCTGACCCTAAATAGAACACTAAGTCTAACCCTCAACATGGACCTAAACCTAATTCTTACCCTACACCTAACCCTAATCCTAAACCAAACCCTAACTCTGACTATAACCGTAATCGTAACAATTACCCTAAACCCTCACCTTAACTGGAAAACTAACCGTAACCCGCACCCTAAATCCTAACCGTATCCCACAACCCTAACCCTAATGCTATCCCTAACCCTAACCCTAACATTAACCTGAAACCCCTGAGCCCTAATGATAAACCTAACCCTAACACAAACCCTAACCCTAACACCAAAGCCTAGCAAAAACCTTAACACTAACTCTCACCCTAACTCTAACACTAACCCGAAACCGAATCATGCACCTAACCCCAAGCCTAAACCAAACCTAACCATGACCAGAACCGCAAGGCCTAACCGGAACCCTCACCCAAACCCTAACCCTAAACTACACCTCTAACCCCTAACGCCTTATCATAACGGTAATCCTAACCCTAACCAACCCTAACCCTAAAACTAACCCTCACCCCAACCACAAAGCCTAACACAACCATGACCCTAACCCTAAACGTAACACTAAACTTAACCCTAACCTTAAATCTAACCCTAACCCTAAAACTGAACACAACCCCTGAACGTAACCCTAACCCTGAACATAACCTTAACACTAACCTGAAAACAAGCCCAAACCTTAGCCATAACCCTAACCCTCACCCTATCTTAATCTTCACCCTATCCCTAACCTAAAACTCACCCTGACTTTAACCCTAACCCTCCCCATAAACCTAACCCTCACCTTAACCTTGGCCCACCTGTAACCCGAAACCTAACCCTTACAATAACTCTGGCCCTAATCCTCGCCCTAAACCTAATTCTAATTCTAACCCTGACCCTAACCCTAACCTAACCTCAACCCTATCTTTAAGCCTACCATAAACTTAAACCTAACCCTAACCCTTAACCTTAACTCTAACCCTAACCCTAGCCCTAACCCTAACCTTAACGGTAACACTTACCCAGAACCCTCACCTTAACTGTAAATGTAACTCTAACTCTTACCCTAACCCTAAACTTAACCCTAATTATAACCTTAACCTAAACCTAACTGAAACAGTAACCCTTAACCCTAACTCTAATCCTAATCCTTAGCCTAAAACTAACCTTAACCCTAAACCTAACCCTAACCACTGACCCTAACTCTAACCCTAACCCTGAGCCGAATCCTCACCCTTAACCAGAATTTCACCCTAAAGCATAACGCTAAGCGTACCCTCACTTCATTCAAACCCGAACCCTAAGCAAAACTAACACTAACACTACACGTAACCCTAACCCTAAACCTAACCCTAACCCTGACTCTGACCTGAACCCAAACCCCTAACCCCAACCCTCTCGCTTCACATAAACTTCTCTGTAACCCTAGCCCTAAAACTAAACGTAACACTAAATCTCCCCTAACCCTGACCGTACCATAAACGTAACCCTAACTCTAAACTCAAAACTAACCCTGACCCTAACCCTAACTCTAACCCTAATCCTAACCCTAAAACTTACCCTACACACTCAGCTTCAATGGAAACCTAGCACTAACCCTCATCTTACCATCTAAACCTAACCTCAACCCTTAACCTAACCCTATCTATAACCTTCACCTAGCCCTAAACCTAAACATGACTTAACCCTAACACTAACCCTAACCCTAAATCTAAACCTAACCTTAACCCTACACTTAATCCTAACCTAAGCTCTAACCCTAACCCCTAACGCTAACCCTAAGCTCAACCCTCACCCTTCAATTAAACTTTACCCCAGCTGTAGCCCTAACCCTAAGCCGAACCCTAAACCTGACCCTAACATTAACCCAAACACCTAACCCTAACCCTAAGCCTAATCCTAAACCTAACCCTAACCCTAACCTTAACCCAAATGCCTAACCCTAACCCTAACCCTCATCCTTAACCTAAACTTCACCCTAAACCTAAGGCTAACCCTAACGCTGAAAGTAAAGCTAACCCTTAACTATCCCCTAACTCTAGCCCTGACCCTAAACCTAATGCTAACCCTAGCCCTAACAGTAACACCCTAAAACATCAGCTTAATGTAAACTTAACACTGACCCTCCCATGAACCCCTAACCCTAACCCTACCCCGCATCCTACACCTAACCCAGACCTAAACCTAACCCTTTCTCTAACCCTAAATTAACCCTAACCTTAACTCTACCCTAACCCTAACAACAACTCTGAACCTGACCATAACCATCATCCTAAACCCTAGCACTAACTCCAACTCTAAATCTAACCCTAAGCTAGCCCTACCCTTTACCGTAAACCTAGCCTTAACCCTAACCTTACCCCTACCCAAACGCTAACGCTATACCTAACCCGAACACTAACCTTAACCCTACTCTAACCTTAAGCCTAACCCTGACTATTAACTGAAACTTCACCCTAACCCTAAGCCTAACTCTAACTCTAACCCTAACCATAACAATTACCCTAAACCCTCGCCTTAACTGTAAACCTAACCCTAACCCTCACCCTAATCCTTAACCGTATCCCCAACCCTAAACCTGACGCTATCCCCAAACTTATCCCTAACCCTAACCCTAATACGAACAGTAACCCAAATCTAACCCTAACCCTAATATTAAACCTAAACTTAAATCTACCCTAACCATAAACCTAACCCTAACACCCTAAACCTAACGTCTAACACCGTCTATAATCCTAACCCTTACCATAACCCTCACCCTTAACCTAAACTTCACACTAACCCTAAACCTAACCTAACGCTGACCCTAGACATAACGCCTAACCCTCACCGAACCCTAAACCTATCCTTAACACTAACCTGCACACAAACCCAAACCCTAGCCCTCACCATAAAAATAACCCTCACCCTATCCTGAACTTCATCCAAACACTAACCATAACCTTAACCCTAAACCTAGACCTAACCCAAACCCTAACCTTAAACCTAACTCTAAGAATAACGCTAGTCCATCTGTAACCCTAAACCGAACACTTACAATAGCCCTGAACCTAACCCTAAAATAATCCTAATCCTAACCCTAGACCTAATCCTAACCCTACCCCTAACCCTGACCCTAAATAGAACACTAAGTCTAACCCTCAACATGGACCTAAACCTAATTCTTACCCTACACCTAACCCTAATCCTAAACCAAACCCTAACTCTGACTATAACCCTAATCGTAACAATTACCCTAAACCCTCACCTTAACTGGAAAACTAACCGTAACCCGCACCCTAAATCCTAACCGTATCCCACAACCCTAACCCTAATGCTATCCCTAACCCTAACCCTAACATTAACCTGAAACCCCTGAGCCCTAATGATAAACCTAACCCTAACACAAACCCTAACCCTAACACCAAAGCCTAGCAAAAACCTTAACACTAACTCTCACCCTAACTCTAACACTAACCCGAAACCGAATCATGCACCTAACCCCAAGCCTAAACCAAACCTAACCATGACCAGAACCGCAAGGCCTAACCGGAACCCTCACCCAAACCCTAACCCTAAACTACACCTCTAACCCCTAACGCCTTATCATAACGGTAATCCTAACCCTAACCAACCCTAACCCTAAAACTAACCCTCACCCCAACCACAAAGCCTAACACAACCATGACCCTAACCCTAAACGTAACACTAAACTTAACCCTAACCTTAAATCTAACCCTAACCCTAAAACTGAACACAACCCCTGAACGTAACCCTAACCCTGAACATAACCTTAACACTAACCTGAAAACAAGCCCAAACCTTAGCCATAACCCTAACCCTCACCCTATCTTAATCTTCACCCTATCCCTAACCTAAAACTCACCCTGACTTTAACCCTAACCCTCCCCATAAACCTAACCCTCACCTTAACCTTGGCCCACCTGTAACCCGAAACCTAACCCTTACAATAACTCTGGCCCTAATCCTCGCCCTAAACCTAATTCTAATTCTAACCCTGACCCTAACCCTAACCTAACCTCAACCCTATCTTTAAGCCTACCATAAACTTAAACCTAACCCTAACCCTTAACCTTAACTCTAACCCTAACCCTAGCCCTAACCCTAACCTTAACGGTAACACTTACCCAGAACCCTCACCTTAACTGTAAATGTAACTCTAACTCTTACCCTAACCCTAAACTTAACCCTAATTATAACCTTAACCTAAACCTAACTGAAACAGTAACCCTTAACCCTAACTCTAATCCTAATCCTTAGCCTAAAACTAACCTTAACCCTAAACCTAACCCTAACCACTGACCCTAACTCTAACCCTAACCCTGAGCCGAATCCTCACCCTTAACCAGAATTTCACCCTAAAGCATAACGCTAAGCGTACCCTCACTTCATTCAAACCCGAACCCTAAGCAAAACTAACACTAACACTACACGTAACCCTAACCCTAAACCTAACCCTAACCCTGACTCTGACCTGAACCCAAACCCCTAACCCCAACCCTCTCGCTTCACATAAACTTCTCTGTAACCCTAGCCCTAAAACTAAACGTAACACTAAATCTCCCCTAACCCTGACCGTACCATAAACGTAACCCTAACTCTAAACTCAAAACTAACCCTGACCCTAACCCTAACTCTAACCCTAATCCTAACCCTAAAACTTACCCTACACACTCAGCTTCAATGGAAACCTAGCACTAACCCTCATCTTACCATCTAAACCTAACCTCAACCCTTAACCTAACCCTATCTATAACCTTCACCTAGCCCTAAACCTAAACATGACTTAACCCTAACACTAACCCTAACCCTAAATCTAAACCTAACCTTAACCCTACACTTAATCCTAACCTAAGCTCTAACCCTAACCCCTAACGCTAACCCTAAGCTCAACCCTCACCCTTCAATTAAACTTTACCCCAGCTGTAGCCCTAACCCTAAGCCGAACCCTAAACCTGACCCTAACATTAACCCAAACACCTAACCCTAACCCTAAGCCTAATCCTAAACCTAACCCTAACCCTAACCTTAACCCAAATGCCTAACCCTAACCCTAACCCTCATCCTTAACCTAAACTTCACCCTAAACCTAAGGCTAACCCTAACGCTGAAAGTAAAGCTAACCCTTAACTATCCCCTAACTCTAGCCCTGACCCTAAACCTAATGCTAACCCTAGCCCTAACAGTAACACCCTAAAACATCAGCTTAATGTAAACTTAACACTGACCCTCCCATGAACCCCTAACCCTAACCCTACCCCGCATCCTACACCTAACCCAGACCTAAACCTAACCCTTTCTCTAACCCTAAATTAACCCTAACCTTAACTCTACCCTAACCCTAACAACAACTCTGAACCTGACCATAACCATCATCCTAAACCCTAGCACTAACTCCAACTCTAAATCTAACCCTAAGCTAGCCCTACCCTTTACCGTAAACCTAGCCTTAACCCTAACCTTACCCCTACCCAAACCCTAACGCTATACCTAACCCGAACACTAACCTTAACCCTACTCTAACCTTAAGCCTAACCCTGACTATTAACTGAAACTTCACCCTAACCCTAAGCCTAACTCTAACTCTAACCCTAACCATAACAATTACCCTAAACCCTCGCCTTAACTGTAAACCTAACCCTAACCCTCACCCTAATCCTTAACCGTATCCCCAACCCTAAACCTAACGCTATCCTCAAACTTATCCCTAACCCTAACCCTAATACGAACAGTAACCCAAATCTAACCCTAACCCTAATATTAAACCTAAACTTAAATCTACCCTAACCATAAACCTAACCCTAACACCCTAAACCTAACGTCTAACACCGTCTATAATCCTAACCCTTACCATAACCCTCACCCTTAACCTAAACTTCACACTAACCCTAAACCTAACCTAACGCTGACCCTAGACATAACGCCTAACCCTCACCGAACCCTAAACCTATCCTTAACACTAACCTGCACACAAACCCAAACCCTAGCCCTCACCATAAAAATAACCCTCACCCTATCCTGAACTTCATCCAAACACTAACCATAACCTTAACCCTAAACCTAGACCTAACCCAAACCCTAACCTTAAACCTAACTCTAAGAATAACGCTAGTCCATCTGTAACCCTAAACCGAACACTTACAATAGCCCTGAACCTAACCCAAAAATAATCCTAATCCTAACCCTAGACCTAATCCTAACCCTACCCCTAACCCTGACCCTAAATAGAACACTAAGTCTAACCCTCAACATGGACCTAAACCTAATTCTTACCCTACACCTAACCCTAATCCTAAACCAAACCCTAACTCTGACTATAACCCTAATCGTAACAATTACCCTAAACCCTCACCTTAACTGGAAAACTAACCGTAACCCGCACCCTAAATCCTAACCGTATCCCACAACCCTAACCCTAATGCTATCCCTAACCCTAACCCTAACATTAACCTGAAACCCCTGAGCCCTAATGATAAACCTAACCCTAACACAAACCCTAACCCTAACACCAAAGCCTAGCAAAAACCTTAACACTAACTCTCACCCTAACTCTAACACTAACCCGAAACCGAATCATGCACCTAACCCTAAGCCTAAACCAAACCTAACCATGACCAGAACCGCAAGGCCTAACCGGAACCCTCACCCAAACCCTAACCCTAAACTACACCTCTAACCCCTAACGCCTTATCATAACGGTAATCCTAACCCTAACCAACCCTAACCCTACAACTAACCCTCACCCCAACCACAAAGCCTAACACAACCATGACCCTAACCCTAAACGTAACACTAAACTTAACCCTAACCTTAAATCTAACCCTAACCCTAAAACTGAACACAACCCCTGAACGTAACCGTAACCCTGAACATAACCTTAACACTAACCTGAAAACAAGCCCAAACCTTAGCCATAACCCTAACCCTCACCCTATCTTAATCTTCACCCTATCCCTAACCTAAAACTCACTCTGACTTTAACCCTAACCCTCCCCATAAACCTAACCCTCACCTTAACCTTGGCCCACCTGTAACCCGAAACCTAACCCTTACAATAACTCTGACCCTAATCCTCGCCCTAAACCTAATTCTAATTCTAACCCTGACCCTGACCCTAACCCTAACCTAACCTCAACCCTATCTTTAAGCCTACCATAAACTTAAACCTAACCCTAACCCTTAACCTTAACTCTAACCCTAACCCTAGCCCTAACCCTAACCTTAACGGTAACACTTACCCAGAACCCTCACCTTAACTGTAAATGTAACTCTAACTCTTACCCTAACCCTAAACTTAACCCTAATTATAACCTTAACCTAAACCTAACTGAAACAGTAACCCTTAACCCTAACTCTAATCCTAATCCTTAGCCTAAAACTAACCTTAACCCTAAACCTAACCCTAACCACTGACCCTAACTCTAACCCTAACCCTGAGCCGAATCCTCACCCTTAACCAGAATTTCACCCTAAAGCATAACGCTAAGCGTACCCTCACTTCATTCAAACCTGAACCCTAAGCAAAACTAACACTAACACTACACGTAACCCTAACCCTAAACCTAACCCTAACCCTGACTCTGACCTGAACCCAAACCCCTAACCCCAACCCTCTCGCTTCACATAAACTTCTCTGTAACCCTAGCCCTAAAACTAAACGTAACACTAAATCTCCCCTAACCCTGACCGTACCATAAACGTAACCCTAACTCTAAACTCAAAACTAACCCTGACCCTAACCCTAACTCTAACCCTAATCCTAACCCTAAAACTTACCCTACACACTCAGCTTCAATGGAAACCTAGGACTAACCCTCATCTTACCATCTAAACCTAACCTCAACCCTTAACCTAACCCTATCTATAACCTTCACCTAGCCCTAAACCTAAACATGACTTAACCCTAACACTAACCCTAACCCTAAATCTAAACCTAACCTTAACCCTACACTTAATCCTAACCTAAGCTCTAACCCTAACCCCTAACGCTAACCCTAAGCTCAACCCTCACCCTTCAATTAAACTTTACCCCAGCTGTAGCCCTAACCCTAAGCCGAACCCTAAACCTGACCCTAACATTAACCCAAACACCTAACCCTAACCCTAAGCCTAATCCTAAACCTAACCCTAACCTTAACCCAAATGCCTAACCCTAACCCTCATCCTTAACCTAAACTTCACCCTAAACCTAAGGCTAACCCTAACGCTGAAAGTAAAGCTAACCCTTAACTATCCCCTAACTCTAGCCCTGACCCTAAACCTAATGCTAATCCTAGCCCTAACAGTAACACCCTAAAACATCAGCTTAATGGAAACTTAACACTGACCCTCCCATGAACCCCTAACCCTAACCCTACCCCGCATCCTACACCTAACCCAGACCTAAACCTAACCCTTTCTCTAACCCTAAATTAACCCTAACCTTAACTCTACCCTAACCCTAACAACAACTCTGAACCTGACCATAACCATCATCCTAAACCCTAGCACTAACTCCAACTCTAAATCTAACCCTAAGCTAGCCCTACCCTTTACCGTAAACCTAGCCTTAACCCTAA
This sequence comes from Loxodonta africana, assembly GCF_030014295.1. Classification (NCBI taxonomy): domain Eukaryota; kingdom Metazoa; phylum Chordata; class Mammalia; order Proboscidea; family Elephantidae; genus Loxodonta; species Loxodonta africana. The sequence goes on along the minus strand of NW_026975100.1, from coordinate 163,602 downwards.
CCTTACCCCTACCCAAACCCTAACGCTATACCTAACCCGAACACTAACCTTAACCCTACTCTAACCTTAAGCCTAACCCTGACTATTAACTGAAACTTCACCCTAACCCTAAGCCTAACTCTAACTCTAACCCTAACCATAACAATTACCCTAAACCCTCGCCTTAACTGTAAACCTAACCCGAACCCTCACCCTAATCCTTAACCGTATCCCCAACCCTAAACCTGACGCTATCCCCAAACTTATCCCTAACCCTAACCCTAATACGAACAGTAACCCAAATCTAACCCTAACCCTAATATTAAACCTAAACTTAAATCTACCCTAACCATAAACCTAACCCTAACACCCTAAACCTAACGTCTAACACCGTCTATAATCCTAACCCTTACCATAACCCTCACCCTTAACCTAAACTTCACACTAACCCTAAACCTAACCTAACGCTGACCCTAGACATAACGCCTAACCCTCACCGAACCCTAAACCTATCCTTAACACTAACCTGCACACAAACCCAAACCCTAGCCCTCACCATAAAAATAACCCTCACCCTATCCTGAACTTCATCCAAACACTAACCATAACCTTAACCCTAAACCTAGACCTAACCCAAACCCTAACCTTAAACCTAACTCTAAGAATAACGCTAGTCCATCTGTAACCCTAAACCGAACACTTACAATAGCCCTGAACCTAACCCTAAAATAATCCTAATCCTAACCGTAGACCTAATCCTAACCCTACCCCTAACCCTGACCCTAAATAGAACACTAAGTCTAACCCTCAACATGGACCTAAACCTAATTCTTACCCTACACCTAACCCTAATCCTAAACCAAACCCTAACTCTGACTATAACCCTAATCGTAACAATTACCCTAAACCCTCACCTTAACTGGAAAACTAACCGTAACCCGCACCCTAAATCCTAACCGTATCCCACAACCCTAACCCTAATGCTATCCCTAACCCTAACCCTAACATTAACCTGAAACCCCTGAGCCCTAATGATAAACCTAACCCTAACACAAACCCTAACCCTAACACCAAAGCCTAGCAAAAACCTTAACACTAACTCTCACCCTAACTCTAACACTAACCCGAAACCGAATCATGCACCTAACCCCAAGCCTAAACCAAACCTAACCATGACCAGAACCGCAAGGCCTAACCGGAACCCTCACCCAAACCCTAACCCTAAACTACACCTCTAACCCCTAACGCCTTATCATAACGGTAATCCTATCCCTAACCAACCCTAACCCTAAAACTAACCCTCACCCCAACCACAAAGCCTAACACAACCATGACCCTAACCCTAAACGTAACACTAAACTTAACCCTAACCTTAAATCTAACCCTAACCCTAAAACTGAACACAACCCCTGAACGTAACCCTAACCCTGAACATAACCTTAACACTAACCTGAAAACAAGCCCAAACCTTAGCCATAACCCTAACCCTCACCCTATCTTAATCTTCACCCTATCCCTAACCTAAAACTCACCCTGACTTTAACCCTAACCCTCCCCATAAACCTAACCCTCACCTTAACCTTGGCCCACCTGTAACCCGAAACCTAACCCTTACAATAACTCTGACCCTAATCCTCGCCCTAAACCTAATTCTAATTCTAACCCTGACCCTGACCCTAACCCTAACCTAACCTCAACCCTATCTTTAAGCCTACCATAAACTTAAACCTAACCCTAACCCTTAACCTTAACTCTAACCCTAACCCTAGCCCTAACCCTAACCTTAACGGTAACACTTACCCAGAACCCTCACCTTAACTGTAAATGTAACTCTAACTCTTACCCTAACCCTAAACTTAACCCTAATTATAACCTTAACCTAAACCTAACTGAAACAGTAACCCTTAACCCTAACTCTAATCCTAATCCTTAGCCTAAAACTAACCTTAACCCTAAACCTAACCCTAACCACTGACCCTAACTCTAACCCTAACCCTGAGCCGAACCCTCACCCTTAACCAGAATTTCACCCTAAAGCATAACGCTAAGCGTACCCTCACTTCATTCAAACCCGAACCCTAAGCAAAACTAACACTAACACTACACGTAACCCTAACCCTAAACCTAACCCTAACCCTGACTCTGACCTGAACCCAAACCCCTAACCCCAACCCTCTCGCTTCACATAAACTTCTCTGTAACCCTAGCCCTAAAACTAAACGTAACACTAAATCTCCCCTAACCCTGACCGTTCCATAAACGTAACCCTAACTCTAAACTCAAAACTAACCCTGACCCTAACCCTAACTCTATCCCTAATCCTAACCCTAAAACTTACCCTACACACTCAGCTTCAATGGAAACCTAGCACTAACCCTCATCTTACCATCTAAACCTAACCTCAACCCTTAACCTAACCCTATCTATAACCTTCACCTAGCCCTAAACCTAAACATGACTTAACCCTAACACTAACCCTAACCCTAAATCTAAACCTAACCTTAACCCTACACTTAATCCTAACCTAAGCTCTAACCCTAACCCCTAACGCTAACCCTAAGCTCAACCCTCACCCTTCAATTAAACTTTACCCCAGCTGTAGCCCTAACCCTAAGCCGAACCCTAAACCTGACCCTAACATTAACCCAAACACCTAACCCTAACCCTAAGCCTAATCCTAAACCTAACCCTAACCTTAACCCAAATGCCTAACCCTAACCCTAACCCTCATCCTTAACCTAAACTTCACCCTAAACCTAAGGCTAACCCTAACCCTGAAAGTAAAGCTAACCCTTAACTATCCCCTAACTCTAGCCCTGACCCTAAACCTAATGCTAACCCTAGCCCTAACAGTAACACCCTAAAACATCAGCTTAATGGAAACTTAACACTGACCCTCCCATGAACCCCTAACCCTAACCCTACCCCGCATCCTACACCTAACCCAGACCTAAACCTAACCCTTTCTCTAACCCTAAATTAACCCTAACCTTAACTCTACCCTAACCCTAACAACAACTCTAAACCTGACCATAACCATCATCCTAAACCCTAGCACTAACTCCAACTCTAAATCTAACCCTAAGCTAGCCCTACCCTTTACCGTAAACCTAGCCTTAACCCTAACCTTACCCCTACCCAAACCCTAACGCTATACCTAACCCGAACACTAACCTTAACCCTACTCTAACCTTAAGCCTAACCCTGACTATTAACTGAAACTTCACCCTAACCCTAAGCCTAACTCTAACTCTAACCCTAACCATAACAATTACCCTAAACCCTCGCCTTAACTGTAAACCTAACCCTAACCCTCACCCTAATCCTTAACCGTATCCCCAACCCTAAACCTAACGCTATCCCCAAACTTATCCCTAACCCTAACCCTAATACGAACAGTAACCCAAATCTAACCCTAACCCTAATATTAAACCTAAACTTAAATCTACCCTAACCATAAACCTAACCCTAACACCCTAAACCTAACGTCTAACACCGTCTATAATCCTAACCCTTACCATAACCCTCACCCTTAACCTAAACTTCACACTAACCCTAAACCTAACCTAACGCTGACCCTAGACATAACGCCTAACCCTCACCGAACCCTAAACCTATCCTTAACACTAACCTGCACACAAACCCAAACCCTAGCCCTCACCATAAAAATAACCCTCACCCTATCCTGAACTTCATCCAAACACTAACCATAACCTTAACCCTAAACCTAGACCTAACCCAAACCCTAACCTTAAACCTAACTCTAAGAATAACGCTAGTCCATCTGTAACCCTAAACCGAACACTTACAATAGCCCTGAACCTAACCCTAAAATAATCCTAATCCTAACCCTAGACCTAATCCTAACCCTACCCCTAACCCTGACCCTAAATAGAACACTAAGTCTAACCCTCAACATGGACCTAAACCTAATTCTTACCCTACACCTAACCCTAATCCTAAACCAAACCCTAACTCTGACTATAACCCTAATCGTAACAATTACCCTAAACCCTCACCTTAACTGGAAAACTAACCGTAACCCGCACCCTAAATCCTAACCGTATCCCACAACCCTAACCCTAATGCTATCCCTAACCCTAACCCTAACATTAACCTGAAACCCCTGAGCCCTAATGATAAACCTAACCCTAACACAAACCCTAACCCTAACACCAAAGCCTAGCAAAAACCTTAACACTAACTCTCACCCTAACTCTAACACTAACCCGAAACCGAATCATGCACCTAACCCCAAGCCTAAACCAAACCTAACCATGACCAGAACCGCAAGGCCTAACCGGAACCCTCACCCAAACCCTAACCCTAAACTACACCTCTAACCCCTAACGCCTTATCATAACGGTAATCCTAACCCTAACCAACCCTAACCCTAAAACTAACCCTCACCCCAACCACAAAGCCTAACACAACCATGACCCTAACCCTAAACGTAACACTAAACTTAACCCTAACCTTAAATCTAACCCTAACCCTAAAACTGAACACAACCCCTGAACGTAACCCTAACCCTGAACATAACCTTAACACTAACCTGAAAACAAGCCCAAACCTTAGCCATAACCCTAACCCTCACCCTATCTTAATCTTCACCCTATCCCTAACCTAAAACTCACCCTGACTTTAACCCTAACCCTCCCCATAAACCTAACCCTCACCTTAACCTTGGCCCACCTGTAACCCGAAACCTAACCCTTACAATAACTCTGACCCTAATCCTCGCCCTAAACCTAATTCTAATTCTAACCCTGACCCTGACCCTAACCCTAACCTAACCTCAACCCTATCTTTAAGCCTACCATAAACTTAAACCTAACCCTAACCCTTAACCTTAACTCTAACCCTAACCCTAGCCCTAACCCTAACCTTAACGGTAACACTTACCCAGAACCCTCACCTTAACTGTAAATGTAACTCTAACTCTTACCCTAACCCTAAACTTAACCCTAATTATAACCTTAACCTAAACCTAACTGAAACAGTAACCCTTAACCCTAACTCTAATCCTAATCCTTAGCCTAAAACTAACCTTAACCCTAAACCTAACCCTAACCACTGACCCTAACTCTAACCCTAACCCTGAGCCGAACCCTCACCCTTAACCAGAATTTCACCCTAAAGCATAACGCTAAGCGTACCCTCACTTCATTCAAACCCGAACCCTAAGCAAAACTAACACTAACACTACACGTAACCCTAACCCTAAACCTAACCCTAACCCTGACTCTGACCTGAACCCAAACCCCTAACCCCAACCCTCTCGCTTCACATAAACTTCTCTGTAACCCTAGCCCTAAAACTAAACGTAACACTAAATCTCCCCTAACCCTGACCGTACCATAAACGTAACCCTAACTCTAAACTCAAAACTAACCCTGACCCTAACCCTAACTCTAACCCTAATCCTAACCCTAAAACTTACCCTACACACTCAGCTTCAATGGAAACCTAGCAGTAACCCTCATCTTACCATCTAAACCTAACCTCAACCCTTAACCTAACCCTATCTATAACCTTCACCTAGCCCTAAACCTAAACATGACTTAACCCTAACACTAACCCTAACCCTAAATCTAAACCTAACCTTAACCCTACACTTAATCCTAACCTAAGCTCTAACCCTAACCCCTAACGCTAACCCTAAGCTCAACCCTCACCCTTCAATTAAACTTTACCCCAGCTGTAGCCCTAACCCTAAGCCGAACCCTAAACCTGACCCTAACATTAACCCAAACACCTAACCCTAACCCTAAGCCTAATCCTAAACCTAACCCTAACCTTAACCCAAATGCCTAACCCTAACCCTCATCCTTAACCTAAACTTCACCCTAAACCTAAGGCTAACCCTAACCCTGAAAGTAAAGCTAACCCTTAACTATCCCCTAACTCTAGCCCTGACCCTAAACCTAATGCTAACCCTAGCCCTAACAGTAACACCCTAAAACATCAGCTTAATGGAAACTTAACACTGACCCTCCCATGAACCCCTAACCCTAACCCTACCCCGCATCCTACACCTAACCCAGACCTAATCCTAACCCTTTCTCTAACCCTAAATTAACCCTAACCTTAACTCTACCCTAACCCTAACAACAACTCTGAACCTGACCATAACCATCATCCTAAACCCTAGCACTAACTCCAACTCTAAATCTAACCCTAAGCTAGCCCTACCCTTTACCGTAAACCTAGCCTTAACCCTAACCTTACCCCTACCCAAACCCTAACGCTATACCTAACCCGAACACTAACCTTAACCCTACTCTAACCTTAAGCCTAACCCTGACTATTAACTGAAACTTCACCCTAACCCTAAGCCTAACTCTAACTCTAACCCTAACCATAACAATTACCCTAAACCCTCGCCTTAACTGTAAACCTAACCCTAACCCTCACCCTAATCCTTAACCGTATCCCCAACCCTAAACCTGACGCTATCCCCAAACTTATCCCTAACCCTAACCCTAATACGAACAGTAACCCAAATCTAACCCTAACCCTAATATTAAACCTAAACTTAAATCTACCCTAACCATAAACCTAACCCTAACACCCTAAACCTAACGTCTAACACCGTCTATAATCCTAACCCTTACCATAACCCTCACCCTTAACCTAAACTTCACACTAACCCTAAACCTAACCTAACGCTGACCCTAGACATAACGCCTAACCCTCACCGAACCCTAAACCTATCCTTAACACTAACCTGCACACAAACCCAAACCCTAGCCCTCACCATAAAAATAACCCTCACCCTATCCTGAACTTCATCCAAACACTAACCATAACCTTAACCCTAAACCTAGACCTAACCCAAACCCTAACCTTAAACCTAACTCTAAGAATAACGCTAGTCCATCTGTAACCCTAAACCGAACACTTACAATAGCCCTGAACCTAACCCTAAAATAATCCTAATCCTAACCCTAGACCTAATCCTAACCCTACCCCTAACCCTGACCCTAAATAGAACACTAAGTCTAACCCTCAACATGGACCTAAACCTAATTCTTACCCTACACCTAACCCTAATCCTAAACCAAACCCTAACTCTGACTATAACCCTAATCGTAACAATTACCCTAAACCCTCACCTTAACTGGAAAACTAACCGTAACCCGCACCCTAAATCCTAACCGTATCCCACAACCCTAACCCTAATGCTATCCCTAACCCTAACCCTAACATTAACCTGAAACCCCTGAGCCCTAATGATAAACCTAACCCTAACACAAACCCTAACCCTAACACCAAAGCCTAGCAAAAACCTTAACACTAACTCTCACCCTAACTCTAACACTAACCCGAAACCGAATCATGCACCTAACCCCAAGCCTAAACCAAACCTAACCATGACCAGAACCGCAAGGCCTAACCGGAACCCTCACCCAAACCCTAACCCTAAACTACACCTCTAACCCCTAACGCCTTATCATAACGGTAATCCTAACCCTAACCAACCCTAACCCTAAAACTAACCCTCACCCCAACCACAAAGCCTAACACAACCATGACCCTAACCCTAAACGTAACACTAAACTTAACCCTAACCTTAAATCTAACCCTAACCCTAAAACTGAACACAACCCCTGAACGTAACCCTAACCCTGAACATAACCTTAACACTAACCTGAAAACAAGCCCAAACCTTAGCCATAACCCTAACCCTCACCCTATCTTAATCTTCACCCTATCCCTAACCTAAAACTCACCCTGACTTTAACCCTAACCCTCCCCATAAACCTAACCCTCACCTTAACCTTGGCCCACCTGTAACCCGAAACCTAACCCTTACAATAACTCTGACCCTAATCCTCGCCCTAAACCTAATTCTAATTCTAACCCTGACCCTGACCCTAACCCTAACCTAACCTCAACCCTATCTTTAAGCCTACCATAAACTTAAACCTAACCCTAACCCTTAACCTTAACTCTAACCCTAACCCTAGCCCTAACCCTAACCTTAACGGTAACACTTACCCAGAACCCTCACCTTAACTGTAAATGTAACTCTAACTCTTACCCTAACCCTAAACTTAACCCTAATTATAACCTTAACCTAAACCTAACTGAAACAGTAACCCTTAACCCTAACTCTAATCCTAATCCTTAGCCTAAAACTAACCTTAACCCTAAACCTAACCCTAACCACTGACCCTAACTCTAACCCTAACCCTGAGCCGAACCCTCACCCTTAACCAGAATTTCACCCTAAAGCATAACGCTAAGCGTACCCTCACTTCATTCAAACCCGAACCCTAAGCAAAACTAACACTAACACTACACGTAACCCTAACCCTAAACCTAACCCTAACCCTGACTCTGACCTGAACCCAAACCCCTAACCCCAACCCTCTCGCTTCACATAAACTTCTCTGTAACCCTAGCCCTAAAACTAAACGTAACACTAAATCTCCCCTAACCCTGACCGTACCATAAACGTAACCCTAACTCTAAACTCAAAACTAACCCTGACCCTAACCCTAACTCTAACCCTAATCCTAACCCTAAAACTTACCCTACACACTCAGCTTCAATGGAAACCTAGCAGTAACCCTCATCTTACCATCTAAACCTAACCTCAACCCTTAACCTAACCCTATCTATAACCTTCACCTAGCCCTAAACCTAAACATGACTTAACCCTAACACTAACCCTAACCCTAAATCTAAACCTAACCTTAACCCTACACTTAATCCTAACCTAAGCTCTAACCCTAACCCCTAACGCTAACCCTAAGCTCAACCCTCACCCTTCAATTAAACTTTACCCCAGCTGTAGCCCTAACCCTAAGCCGAACCCTAAACCTGACCCTAACATTAACCCAAACACCTAACCCTAACCCTAAGCCTAATCCTAAACCTAACCCTAACCTTAACCCAAATGCCTAACCCTAACCCTCATCCTTAACCTAAACTTCACCCTAAACCTAAGGCTAACCCTAACCCTGAAAGTAAAGCTAACCCTTAACTATCCCCTAACTCTAGCCCTGACCCTAAACCTAATGCTAACCCTAGCCCTAACAGTAACACCCTAAAACATCAGCTTAATGGAAACTTAACACTGACCCTCCCATGAACCCCTAACCCTAACCCTACCCCGCATCCTACACCTAACCCAGACCTAATCCTAACCCTTTCTCTAACCCTAAATTAACCCTAACCTTAACTCTACCCTAACCCTAACAACAACTCTGAACCTGACCATAACCATCATCCTAAACCCTAGCACTAACTCCAACTCTAAATCTAACCCTAAGCTAGCCCTACCCTTTACCGTAAACCTAGCCTTAACCCTAACCTTACCCCTACCCAAACCCTAACGCTATACCTAACCCGAACACTAACCTTAACCCTACTCTAACCTTAAGCCTAACCCTGACTATTAACTGAAACTTCACCCTAACCCTAAGCCTAACTCTAACTCTAACCCTAACCATAACAATTACCCTAAACCCTCGCCTTAACTGTAAACCTAACCCTAACCCTCACCCTAATCCTTAACCGTATCCCCAACCCTAAACCTGACGCTATCCCCAAACTTATCCCTAACCCTAACCCTAATACGAACAGTAACCCAAATCTAACCCTAACCCTAATATTAAACCTAAACTTAAATCTACCCTAACCATAAACCTAACCCTAACACCCTAAACCTAACGTCTAACACCGTCTATAATCCTAACCCTTACCATAACCCTCACCCTTAACCTAAACTTCACACTAACCCTAAACCTAACCTAACGCTGACCCTAGACATAACGCCTAACCCTCACCGAACCCTAAACCTATCCTTAACACTAACCTGCACACAAACCCAAACCCTAGCCCTCACCATAAAAATAACCCTCACCCTATCCTGAACTTCATCCAAACACTAACCATAACCTTAACCCTAAACCTAGACCTAACCCAAACCCTAACCTTAAACCTAACTCTAAGAATAACGCTAGTCCATCTGTAACCCTAAACCGAACACTTACAATAGCCCTGAACCTAACCCTAAAATAATCCTAATCCTAACCCTAGACCTAATCCTAACCCTACCCCTAACCCTGACCCTAAATAGAACACTAAGTCTAACCCTCAACATGGACCTAAACCTAATTCTTACCCTACACCTAACCCTAATCCTAAACCAAACCCTAACTCTGACTATAACCCTAATCGTAACAATTACCCTAAACCCTCACCTTAACTGGAAAACTAACCGTAACCCGCACCCTAAATCCTAACCGTATCCCACAACCCTAACCCTAATGCTATCCCTAACCCTAACCCTAACATTAACCTGAAACCCCTGAGCCCTAATGATAAACCTAACCCTAACACAAACCCTAACCCTAACACCAAAGCCTAGCAAAAACCTTAACACTAACTCTCACCCTAACTCTAACACTAACCCGAAACCGAATCATGCACCTAACCCCAAGCCTAAACCAAACCTAACCATGACCAGAACCGCAAGGCCTAACCGGAACCCTCACCCAAACCCTAACCCTAAACTACACCTCTAACCCCTAACGCCTTATCATAACGGTAATCCTATCCCTAACCAACCCTAACCCTAAAACTAACCCTCACCCCAACCACAAAGCCTAACACAACCATGACCCTAACCCTAAACGTAACACTAAACTTAACCCTAACCTTAAATCTAACCCTAACCCTAAAACTGAACACAACCCCTGAACGTAACCCTAACCCTGAACATAACCTTAACACTAACCTGAAAACAAGCCCAAACCTTAGCCATAACCCTAACCCTCACCCTATCTTAATCTTCACCCTATCCCTAACCTAAAACTCACCCTGACTTTAACCCTAACCCTCCCCATAAACCTAACCCTCACCTTAACCTTGGCCCACCTGTAACCCGAAACCTAACCCTTACAATAACTCTGACCCTAATCCTCGCCCTAAACCTAATTCTAATTCTAACCCTGACCCTGACCCTAACCCTAACCTAACCTCAACCCTATCTTTAAGCCTACCATAAACTTAAACCTAACCCTAACCCTTAACCTTAACTCTAACCCTAACCCTAGCCCTAACCCTAACCTTAACGGTAACACTTACCCAGAACCCTCACCTTAACTGTAAATGTAACTCTAACTCTTACCCTAACCCTAAACTTAACCCTAATTATAACCTTAACCTAAACCTAACTGAAACAGTAACCCTTAACCCTAACTCTAATCCTAATCCTTAGCCTAAAACTAACCTTAACCCTAAACCTAACCCTAACCACTGACCCTAACTCTAACCCTAACCCTGAGCCGAACCCTCACCCTTAACCAGAATTTCACCCTAAAGCATAACGCTAAGCGTACCCTCACTTCATTCAAACCCGAACCCTAAGCAAAACTAACACTAACACTACACGTAACCCTAACCCTAAACCTAACCCTAACCCTGACTCTGACCTGAACCCAAACCCCTAACCCCAACCCTCTCGCTTCACATAAACTTCTCTGTAACCCTAGCCCTAAAACTAAACGTAACACTAAATCTCCCCTAACCCTGACCGTACCATAAACGTAACCCTAACTCTAAACTCAAAACTAACCCTGACCCTAACCCTAACTCTATCCCTAATCCTAACCCTAAAACTTACCCTACACACTCAGCTTCAATGGAAACCTAGCACTAACCCTCATCTTACCATCTAAACCTAACCTCAACCCTTAACCTAACCCTATCTATAACCTTCACCTAGCCCTAAACCTAAACATGACTTAACCCTAACACTAACCCTAACCCTAAATCTAAACCTAACCTTAACCCTACACTTAATCCTAACCTAAGCTCTAACCCTAACCCCTAACGCTAACCCTAAGCTCAACCCTCACCCTTCAATTAAACTTTACCCCAGCTGTAGCCCTAACCCTAAGCCGAACCCTAAACCTGACCCTAACATTAACCCAAACACCTAACCCTAACCCTAAGCCTAATCCTAAACCTAACCCTAACCTTAACCCAAATGCCTAACCCTAACCCTAACCCTCATCCTTAACCTAAACTTCACCCTAAACCTAAGGCTAACCCTAACCCTGAAAGTAAAGCTAACCCTTAACTATCCCCTAACTCTAGCCCTGACCCTAAACCTAATGCTAACCCTAGCCCTAACAGTAACACCCTAAAACATCAGCTTAATGGAAACTTAACACTGACCCTCCCATGAACCCCTAACCCTAACCCTACCCCGCATCCTACACCTAACCCAGACCTAAACCTAACCCTTTCTCTAACCCTAAATTAACCCTAACCTTAACTCTACCCTAACCCTAACAACAACTCTGAACCTGACCATAACCATCATCCTAAACCCTAGCACTAACTCCAACTCTAAATCTAACCCTAAGCTAGCCCTACCCTTTACCGTAAACCTAGCCTTAACCCTAACCTTACCCCTACCCAAACCCTAACGCTATACCTAACCCGAACACTAACCTTAACCCTACTCTAACCTTAAGCCTAACCCTGACTATTAACTGAAACTTCACCCTAACCCTAAGCCTAACTCTAACTCTAACCCTAACCATAACAATTACCCTAAACCCTCGCCTTAACTGTAAACCTAACCCTAACCCTCACCCTAGTCCTTAACCGTATCCCCAACCCTAAACCTAACGCTATCCCCAAACTTATCCCTAACCCTAACCCTAATACGAACAGTAACCCAAATCTAACCCTAACCCTAATATTAAACCTAAACTTAAATCTACCCTAACCATAAACCTAACCCTAACACCCTAAACCTAACGTCTAACACCGTCTATAATCCTAACCCTTACCATAACCCTCACCCTTAACCTAAACTTCACACTAACCCTAAACCTAACCTAACGCTGACCCTAGACATAACGCCTAACCCTCACCGAACCCTAAACCTATCCTTAACACTAACCTGCACACACACCCAAACCCTAGCCCTCACCGTAAAAATAACCCTCACCCTATCCTGAACTTCATCCAAACACTAACCATAACCTTAACCCTAAACCTAGACCTAACCCAAACCCTAACCTTAAACCTAACTCTAAGAATAACGCTAGTCCATCTGTAACCCTAAACCGAACACTTACAATAGCCCTGAACCTAACCCTAAAATAATCCTAATCCTAACCCTAGACCTAATCCTAACCCTACCCCTAACCCTGACCCTAAATAGAACACTAAGTCTAACCCTCAACATGGACCTAAACCTAATTCTTACCCTACACCTAACCCTAATCCTAAACCAAACCCTAACTCTGACTATAACCCTAATCGTAACAATTACCCTAAACCCTCACCTTAACTGGAAAACTAACCGTAACCCGCACCCTAAATCCTAACCGTATCCCACAACCCTAACCCTAATGCTATCCCTAACCCTAACCCTAACATTAACCTGAAACCCCTGAGCCCTAATGATAAACCTAACCCTAACACAAACCCTAACCCTAACACCAAAGCCTAGCAAAAACCTTAACACTAACTCTCACCCTAACTCTAACACTAACCCGAAACCGAATCATGCACCTAACCCTAAGCCTAAACCAAACCTAACCATGACCAGAACCGCAAGGCCTAACCGGAACCCTCACCCAAACCCTAACCCTAAACTACACCTCTAACCCCTAACTCCTTATCATAACGGTAATCCTATCCCTAACCAACCCTAACCCTAAAACTAACCCTCACCCCAACCACAAAGCCTAACACAACCATGACCCTAACCCTAAACGTAACACTAAACTTAACCCTAACCTTAAATCTAACCCTAACCCTAAAACTGAACACAACCCCTGAACGTAACCCTAACCCTGAACATAACCTTAACACTAACCTGAAAACAAGCCCAAACCTTAGCCATAACCCTAACCCTCACCCTATCTTAATCTTCACCCTATCCCTAACCTAAAACTCACCCTGACTTTAACCCTAACCCTCCCCATAAACCTAACCCTCACCTTAACCTTGGCCCACCTGTAACCCGAAACCTAACCCTTACAATAACTCTGACCCTAATCCTCGCCCTAAACCTAATTCTAATTCTAACCCTGACCCTGACCCTAACCCTAACCTAACCTCAACCCTATCTTTAAGCCTACCATAAACTTAAACCTAACCCTAACCCTTAACCTTAACTCTAACCCTAACCCTAGCCCTAACCCTAACCTTAACGGTAACACTTACCCAGAACCCTCACCTTAACTGTAAATGTAACTCTAACTCTTACCCTAACCCTAAACTTAACCCTAATTATAACCTTAACCTAAACCTAACTGAAACAGTAACCCTTAACCCTAACTCTAATCCTAATCCTTAGCCTAAAACTAACCTTAACCCTAAACCTAACCCTAACCACTGACCCTAACTCTAACCCTAACCCTGAGCCGAACCCTCACCCTTAACCAGAATTTCACCCTAAAGCATAACGCTAAGCGTACCCTCACTTCATTCAAACCCGAACCCTAAGCAAAACTAACACTAACACTACACGTAACCCTAACCCTAAACCTAACCCTAACCCTGACTCTGACCTGAACCCAAACCCCTAACCCCAACCCTCTCGCTTCACATAAACTTCTCTGTAACCCTAGCCCTAAAACTAAACGTAACACTAAATCTCCCCTAACCCTGACCGTACCATAAACGTAACCCTAACTCTAAACTCAAAACTAACCCTGACCCTAACCCTAACTCTATCCCTAATCCTAACCCTAAAACTTACCCTACACACTCAGCTTCAATGGAAACCTAGCACTAACCCTCATCTTACCATCTAAACCTAACCTCAACCCTTAACCTAACCCTATCTATAACCTTCACCTAGCCCTAAACCTAAACATGACTTAACCCTAACACTAACCCTAACCCTAAATCTAAACCTAACCTTAACCCTACACTTAATCCTAACCTAAGCTCTAACCCTAACCCCTAACGCTAACCCTAAGCTCAACCCTCACCCTTCAATTAAACTTTACCCCAGCTGTAGCCCTAACCCTAAGCCGAACCCTAAACCTGACCCTAACATTAACCCAAACACCTAACCCTAACCCTAAGCCTAATCCTAAACCTAACCCTAACCTTAACCCAAATGCCTAACCCTAACCCTAACCCTCATCCTTAACCTAAACTTCACCCTAAACCTAAGGCTAACCCTAACCCTGAAAGTAAAGCTAACCCTTAACTATCCCCTAACTCTAGCCCTGACCCTAAACCTAATGCTAACCCTAGCCCTAACAGTAACACCCTAAAACATCAGCTTAATGGAAACTTAACACTAACCCTCCCATGAACCCCTAACCCTAACCCTACCCCGCATCCTACACCTAACCCAGACCTAAACCTAACCCTTTCTCTAACCCTAAATTAACCCTAACCTTAACTCTACCCTAACCCTAACAACAACTCTGAACCTGACCATAACCATCATCCTAAACCCTAGCACTAACTCCAACTCTAAATCTAACCCTAAGCTAGCCCTACCCTTTACCGTAAACCTAGCCTTAACCCTAACCTTACCCCTACCCAAACCCTAACGCTATACCTAACCCGAACACTAACCTTAACCCTACTCTAACCTTAAGCCTAACCCTGACTATTAACTGAAACTTCACCCTAACCCTAAGCCTAACTCTAACTCTAACCCTAACCATAACAATTACCCTAAACCCTCGCCTTAACTGTAAACCTAACCCTAACCCTCACCCTAAACCTTAACCGTATCCCCAACCCTAAACCTAACGCTATCCCCAAACTTATCCCTAACCCTAACCCTAATACGAACAGTAACCCAAATCTAACCCTAACCCTAATATTAAACCTAAACTTAAATCTACCCTAACCATAAACCTAACCCTAACACCCTAAACCTAACGTCTAACACCGTCTATAATCCTAACCCTTACCATAACCCTCACCCTTAACCTAAACTTCACACTAACCCTAAACCTAACCTAACGCTGACCCTAGACATAACGCCTAACCCTCACCGAACCCTAAACCTATCCTTAACACTAACCTGCACACAAACCCAAACCCTAGCCCTCACCATAAAAATAACCCTCACCCTATCCTGAACTTCATCCAAACACTAACCATAACCTTAACCCTAAACCTAGACCTAACCCAAACCCTAACCTTAAACCTAACTCTAAGAATAACGCTAGTCCATCTGTAACCCTAAACCGAACACTTACAATAGCCCTGAACCTAACCCTAAAATAATCCTAATCCTAACCCTAGACCTAATCCTAACCCTACCCCTAACCCTTACCCTAAATAGAACACTAAGTCTAACCCTCAACATGGACCTAAACCTAATTCTTACCCTACACCTAACCCTAATCCTAAACCAAACCCTAACTCTGACTATAACCCTAATCGTAACAATTACCCTAAACCCTCACCTTAACTGGAAAACTAACCGTAACCCGCACCCTAAATCCTAACCGTATCCCACAACCCTAACCCTAATGCTATCCCTAACCCTAACCCTAACATTAACCTGAAACCCCTGAGCCCTAATGATAAACCTAACCCTAACACAAACCCTAACCCTAACACCAAAGCCTAGCAAAAACCTTAACACTAACTCTCACCCTAACTCTAACACTAACCCGAAACCGAATCATGCACCTAACCCTAAGCCTAAACCAAACCTAACCATGACCAGAACCGCAAGGCCTAACCGGAACCCTCACCCAAACCCTAACCCTAAACTACACCTCTAACCCCTAACGCCTTATCATAACGGTAATCCTAACCCTAACCAACCCTAACCCTAAAACTAACCCTCACCCCAACCACAAAGCCTAACACAACCATGACCCTAACCCTAAACGTAACACTAAACTTAACCCTAACCTTAAATCTAACCCTAACCCTAAAACTGAACACAACCCCTGAACGTAACCCTGACCCTGAACATAACCTTAACACTAACCTGAAAACAAGCCCAAACCTTAGCCATAACCCTAACCCTCACCCTATCTTAATCTTCACCCTATCCCTAACCTAAAACTCACCCTGACTTTAACCCTAACCCTCCCCATAAACCTAACCCTCACCTTAACCTTGGCCCACCTGTAACCCGAAACCTAACCCTTACAATAACTCTGACCCTAATCCTCGCCCTAAACCTAATTCTAATTCTAACCCTGACCCTAACCCTAACCTAACCTCAACCCTATCTTTAAGCCTACCATAAACTTAAACCTAACCCTAACCCTTAACCTTAACTCTAACCCTAACCCTAGCCCTAACCCTAACCTTAACGGTAACACTTACCCAGAACCCTCACCTTAACTGTAAATGTAACTCTAACTCTTACCCTAACCCTAAACTTAACCCTAATTATAACCTTAACCTAAACCTAACTGAAACAGTAACCCTTAACCCTAACTCTAATCCTAATCCTTAGCCTAAAACTAACCTTAACCCTAAACCTAACCCTAACCACTGACCCTAACTCTAACCCTAACCCTGAGCCGAACCCTCACCCTTAACCAGAATTTCACCCTAAAGCATAACGCTAAGCGTACCCTCACTTCATTCAAACCCGAACCCTAAGCAAAACTAACACTAACACTACACGTAACCCTAACCCTAAACCTAACCCTAACCCTGACTCTGACCTGAACCCAAACCCCTAACCCCAACCCTCTCGCTTCACATAAACTTCTCTGTAACCCTAGCCCTGAAACTAAACGTAACACTAAATCTCCCCTAACCCTGACCGTACCATAAACGTAACCCTAACTCTAAACTCAAAACTAACCCTGACCCTAACCCTAACTCTAACCCTAATCCTAACCCTAAAACTTACCCTACACACTCAGCTTCAATGGAAACCTAGCACTAACCCTCATCTTACCATCTAAACCTAACCTCAACCCTTAACCTAACCCTATCTATAACCTTCACCTAGCCCTAAACCTAAACATGACTTAACCCTAACACTAACCCTAACCCTAAATCTAAACCTAACCTTAACCCTACACTTAATCCTAACCTAAGCTCTAACCCTAACCCCTAACGCTAACCCTAAGCTCAACCCTCACCCTTCAATTAAACTTTACCCCAGCTGTAGCCCTAACCCTAAGCCGAACCCTAAACCTGACCCTAACATTAACCCAAACACCTAACCCTAACCCTAAGCCTAATCCTAAACCTAACCCTAACCTTAACCCAAATGCCTAACCCTAACCCTAACCCTCATCCTTAACCTAAACTTCACCCTAAACCTAAGGCTAACCCTAACCCTGAAAGTAAAGCTAACCCTTAACTATCCCCTAACTCTAGCCCTGACCCTAAACCTAATGCTAACCCTAGCCCTAACAGTAACACCCTAAAACATCAGCTTAATGGAAACTTAACACTGACCCTCCCATGAACCCCTAACCCTAACCCTACCCCGCATCCTACACCTAACCCAGACCTAAACCTAACCCTTTCTCTAACCCTAAATTAACCCTAACCTTAACTCTACCCTAACCCTAACAACAACTCTGAACCTGACCATAACCATCATCCTAAACCCTAGCACTAACTCCAACTCTAAATCTAACCCTAAGCTAGCCCTACCCTTTACCGTAAACCTAGCCTTAACCCTAACCTTACCCCTACCCAAACCCTAACGCTATACCTAACCCGAACACTAACCTTAACCCTACTCTAACCTTAAGCCTAACCCTGACTATTAACTGAAACTTCACCCTAACCCTAAGCCTAACTCTAACTCTAACCCTAACCATAACAATTACCCTAAACCCTCGCCTTAACTGTAAACCTAACCCTAACCCTCACCCTAGTCCTTAACCGTATCCCCAACCCTAAACCTAACGCTATCCCCAAACTTATCCCTAACCCTAACCCTAATACGAACAGTAACCCAAATCTAACCCTAACCCTAATATTAAACCTAAACTTAAATCTACCCTAACCATAAACCTAACCCTAACACCCTAAACCTAACGTCTAACACCGTCTATAATCCTAACCCTTACCATAACCCTCACCCTTAACCTAAACTTCACACTAACCCTAAACCTAACCTAACGCTGACCCTAGACATAACGCCTAACCCTCACCGAACCCTAAACCTATCCTTAACACTAACCTGCACACACACCCAAACCCTAGCCCTCACCGTAAAAATAACCCTCACCCTATCCTGAACTTCATCCAAACACTAACCATAACCTTAACCCTAAACCTAGACCTAACCCAAACCCTAACCTTAAACCTAACTCTAAGAATAACGCTAGTCCATCTGTAACCCTAAACCGAACACTTACAATAGCCCTGAACCTAACCCTAAAATAATCCTAATCCTAACCCTAGACCTAATCCTAACCCTACCCCTAACCCTGACCCTAAATAGAACACTAAGTCTAACCCTCAACATGGACCTAAACCTAATTCTTACCCTACACCTAACCCTAATCCTAAACCAAACCCTGACTCTGACTATAACCCTAATCGTAACAATTACCCTAAACCCTCACCTTAACTGGAAAACTAACCGTAACCCGCACCCTAAATCCTAACCGTATCCCACAACCCTAACCCTAATGCTATCCCTAACCCTAACCCTAACATTAACCTGAAACCCCTGAGCCCTAATGATAAACCTAACCCTAACACAAACCCTAACCCTAACACCAAAGCCTAGCAAAAACCTTAACACTAACTCTCACCCTAACTCTAACACTAACCCGAAACCGAATCATGCACCTAACCCCAAGCCTAAACCAAACCTAACCATGACCAGAACCGCAAGGCCTAACCGGAACCCTCACCCAAACCCTAACCCTAAACTACACCTCTAACCCCTAACGCCTTATCATAACGGTAATCCTAACCCTAACCAACCCTAACCCTAAAACTAACCCTCACCCCAACCACAAAGCCTAACACAACCATGACCCTAACCCTAAACGTAACACTAAACTTAACCCTAACCTTAAATCTAACCCTAACCCTAAAACTGAACACAACCCCTGAACGTAACCCTAACCCTGAACATAACCTTAACACTAACCTGAAAACAAGCCCAAACCTTAGCCATAACCCTAACCCTCACCCTATCTTAATCTTCACCCTATCCCTAACCTAAAACTCACCCTGACTTTAACCCTAACCCTCCCCATAAACCTAACCCTCACCTTAACCTTGGCCCACCTGTAACCCGAAACCTAACCCTTACAATAACTCTGACCCTAATCCTCGCCCTAAACCTAATTCTAATTCTAACCCTGACCCTGACCCTAACCCTAACCTAACCTCAACCCTATCTTTAAGCCTACCATAAACTTAAACCTAACCCTAACCCTTAACCTTAACTCTAACCCTAACCCTAGCCCTAACCCTAACCTTAACGGTAACACTTACCCAGAACCCTCACCTTAACTGTAAATGTAACTCTAACTCTTACCCTAACCCTAAACTTAACCCTAATTATAACCTTAACCTAAACCTAACTGAAACAGTAACCCTTAACCCTAACTCTAATCCTAATCCTTAGCCTAAAACTAACCTTAACCCTAAACCTAACCCTAACCACTGACCCTAACTCTAACCCTAACCCTGAGCCGAACCCTCACCCTTAACCAGAATTTCACCCTAAAGCATAACGCTAAGCGTACCCTCACTTCATTCAAACCCGAACCCTAAGCAAAACTAACACTAACACTACACGTAACCCTAACCCTAAACCTAACCCTAACCCTGACTCTGACCTGAACCCAAACCCCTAACCCCAACCCTCTCGCTTCACATAAACTTCTCTGTAACCCTAGCCCTAAAACTAAACGTAACACTAAATCTCCCCTAACCCTGACCGTACCATAAACGTAACCCTAACTCTAAACTCAAAACTAACCCTGACCCTAACCCTAACTCTAACCCTAATCCTAACCCTAAAACTTACCCTACACACTCAGCTTCAATGGAAACCTAGCACTAACCCTCATCTTACCATCTAAACCTAACCTCAACCCTTAACCTAACCCTATCTATAACCTTCACCTAGCCCTAAACCTAAACATGACTTAACCCTAACACTAACCCTAACCCTAAATCTAAACCTAACCTTAACCCTACACTTAATCCTAACCTAAGCTCTAACCCTAACCCCTAACGCTAACCCTAAGCTCAACCCTCACCCTTCAATTAAACTTTACCCCAGCTGTAGCCCTAACCCTAAGCCGAACCCTAAACCTGACCCTAACATTAACCCAAACACCTAACCCTAACCCTAAGCCTAATCCTAAACCTAACCCTAACCTTAACCCAAATGCCTAACCCTAACCCTAACCCTCATCCTTAACCTAAACTTCACCCTAAACCTAAGGCTAACCCTAACCCTGAAAGTAAAGCTAACCCTTAACTATCCCCTAACTCTAGCCCTGACCCTAAACCTAATGCTAACCCTAGCCCTAACAGTAACACCCTAAAACATCAGCTTAATGGAAACTTAACACTGACCCTCCCATGAACCCCTAACCCTAACCCTACCCCGCATCCTACACCTAACCCAGACCTAAACCTAACCCTTTCTCTAACCCTAAATTAACCCTAACCTTAACTCTACCCTAACCCTAACAACAACTCTGAACCTGACCATAACCATCATCCTAAACCCTAGCACTAACTCCAACTCTAAATCTAACCCTAAGCTAGCCCTACCCTTTACCGTAAACCTAGCCTTAACCCTAACCTTACCCCTACCCAAACCCTAACGCTATACCTAACCCGAACACTAACCTTAACCCTACTCTAACCTTAAGCCTAACCCTGACTATTAACTGAAACTTCACCCTAACCCTAAGCCTAACTCTAACTCTAACCCTAACCATAACAATTACCCTAAACCCTCGCCTTAACTGTAAACCTAACCCTAACCCTCACCCTAGTCCTTAACCGTATCCCCAACCCTAAACCTAACGCTATCCCCAAACTTATCCCTAACCCTAACCCTAATACGAACAGTAACCCAAATCTAACCCTAACCCTAATATTAAACCTAAACTTAAATCTACCCTAACCATAAACCTAACCCTAACACCCTAAACCTAACGTCTAACACCGTCTATAATCCTAACCCTTACCATAACCCTCACCCTTAACCTAAACTTCACACTAACCCTAAACCTAACCTAACGCTGACCCTAGACATAACGCCTAACCCTCACCGAACCCTAAACCTATCCTTAACACTAACCTGCACACACACCCAAACCCTAGCCCTCACCGTAAAAATAACCCTCACCCTATCCTGAACTTCATCCAAACACTAACCATAACCTTAACCCTAAACCTAGACCTAACCCAAACCCTAACCTTAAACCTAACTCTAAGAATAACGCTAGTCCATCTGTAACCCTAAACCGAACACTTACAATAGCCCTGAACCTAACCCTAATATAATCCTAATCCTAACCCTAGACCTAATCCTAACCCTACCCCTAACCCTGACCCTAAATAGAACACTAAGTCTAACCCTCAACATGGACCTAAACCTAATTCTTACCCTACACCTAACCCTAATCCTAAACCAAACCCTAACTCTGACTATAACCCTAATCGTAACAATTACCCTAAACCCTCACCTTAACTGGAAAACTAACCGTAACCCGCACCCTAAATCCTAACCGTATCCCACAACCCTAACCCTAATGCTATCCCTAACCCTAACCCTAACATTAACCTGAAACCCCTGAGCCCTAATGATAAACCTAACCCTAACACAAACCGTAACCCTAACACCAAAGCCTAGCAAAAACCTTAACACTAACTCTCACCCTAACTCTAACACTAACCCGAAACCGAATCATGCACCTAACCCCAAGCCTAAACCAAACCTAACCATGACCAGAACCGCAAGGCCTAACCGGAACCCTCACCCAAACCCTAACCCTAAACTACACCTCTAACCCCTAACGCCTTATCATAACGGTAATCCTATCCCTAACCAACCCTAACCCTAAAACTAACCCTCACCCCAACCACAAAGCCTAACACAACCATGACCCTAACCCTAAACGTAACACTAAACTTAACCCTAACCTTAAATCTAACCCTAACCCTAAAACTGAACACAACCCCTGAACGTAACCCTAACCCTGAACATAACCTTAACACTAACCTGAAAACAAGCCCAAACCTTAGCCATAACCCTAACCCTCACCCTATCTTAATCTTCACCCTATCCCTAACCTAAAACTCACCCTGACTTTAACCCTAACCCTCCCCATAAACCTAACCCTCACCTTAACCTTGGCCCACCTGTAACCCGAAACCTAACCCTTACAATAACTCTGACCCTAATCCTCGCCCTAAACCTAATTCTAATTCTAACCCTGACCCTGACCCTAACCCTAACCTAACCTCAACCCTATCTTTAAGCCTACCATAAACTTAAACCTAACCCTAACCCTTAACCTTAACTCTAACCCTAACCCTAGCCCTAACCCTAACCTTAACGGTAACACTTACCCAGAACCCTCACCTTAACTGTAAATGTAACTCTAACTCTTACCCTAACCCTAAACTTAACCCTAATTATAACCTTAACCTAAACCTAACTGAAACAGTAACCCTTAACCCTAACTCTAATCCTAATCCTTAGCCTAAAACTAACCTTAACCCTAAACCTAACCCTAACCACTGACCCTAACTCTAACCCTAACCCTGAGCCGAAAAAAACCCTCACCCTTAACCAGAATTTCACCCTAAAGCATAACGCTAAGCGTACCCTAACTTCATTCAAACCCGAACCCTAAGCAAAACTAACACTAACACTACACGTAACCCTAACCCTAAACCTAACCCTAACCCTGACTCTGACCTGAACCCAAACCCCTAACCCCAACCCTCTCGCTTCACATAAACTTCTCTGTAACCCTAGCCCTAAAACTAAACGTAACACTAAATCTCCCCTAACCCTGACCGTACCATAAACGTAACCCTAACTCTAAACTCAAAACTAACCCTGACCCTAACCCTAACTCTAACCCTAATCCTAACCCTAAAACTTACCCTACACACTCAGCTTCAATGGAAACCTAGCACTAACCCTCATCTTACCATCTAAACCTAACCTCAACCCTTAACCTAACCCTATCTATAACCTTCACCTAGCCCTAAACCTAAACATGACTTAACCCTAACACTAACCCTAACCCTAAATCTAAACCTAACCTTAACCCTACACTTCATCCTAACCTAAGCTCTAACCCTAACCCCTAACGCTAACCCTAAGCTCAACCCTCACCCTTCAATTAAACTTTACCCCAGCTGTAGCCCTAACCCTAAGCCGAACCCTAAACCTGACCCTAACATTAACCCAAACACCTAACCCTAACCCTAAGCCTAATCCTAAACCTAACCCTAACCTTAACCCAAATGCCTAACCCTAACCCTAACCCTCATCCTTAACCTAAACTTCACCCTAAACCTAAGGCTAACCCTAACCCTGAAAGTAAAGCTAACCCTTAACTATCCCCTAACTCTAGCCCTGACCCTAAACCTAATGCTAACCCTAGCCCTAACAGTAACACCCTAAAACATCAGCTTAATGGAAACTTAACACTAACCCTCCCATGAACCCCTAACCCTAACCCTACCCCGCATCCTACACCTAACCCAGACCTAAACCTAACCCTTTCTCTAACCCTAAATTAACCCTAACCTTAACTCTACCCTAACCCTAACAACAACTCTGAACCTGACCATAACCATCATCCTAAACCCTAGCACTAACTCCAACTCTAAATCTAACCCTAAGCTAGCCCTACCCTTTACCGTAAACCTAGCCTTAACCCTAACCTTACCCCTACCCAAACCCTAACGCTATACCTAACCCGAACACTAACCTTAACCCTACTCTAACCTTAAGCCTAACCCTGACTATTAACTGAAACTTCACCCTAACCCTAAGCCTAACTCTAACTCTAACCCTAACCATAACAATGACCCTAAACCCTCGCCTTAACTGTAAACCTAACCCTAACCCTCACCCTAAACCTTAACCGTATCCCCAACCCTAAACCTAACGCTATCCCCAAACTTATCCCTAACCCTAACCCTAATACGAACAGTAACCCAAATCTAACCCTAACCCTAATATTAAACCTAAACTTAAATCTACCCTAACCATAAACCTAACCCTAACACCCTAAACCTAACGTCTAACACCGTCTATAATCCTAACCCTTACCATAACCCTCACCCTTAACCTAAACTTCACACTAACCCTAAACCTAACCTAACGCTGACCCTAGACATAACGCCTAACCCTCACCGAACCCTAAACCTATCCTTAACACTAACCTGCACACAAACCCAAACCCTAGCCCTCACCATAAAAATAACCCTCACCCTATCCTGAACTTCATCCAAACACTAACCATAACCTTAACCCTAAACCTAGACCTAACCCAAACCCTAACCTTAAACCTAACTCTAAGAATAACGCTAGTCCATCTGTAACCCTAAACCGAACACTTACAATAGCCCTGAACCTAACCCTAAAATAATCCTAATCCTAACCCTAGACCTAATCCTAACCCTACCCCTAACCCTGACCCTAAATAGAACACTAAGTCTAACCCTCAACATGGACCTAAACCTAATTCTTACCCTACACCTAACCCTAATCCTAAACCAAACCCTAACTCTGACTATAACCCTAATCGTAACAATTACCCTAAACCCTCACCTTAACTGGAAAACTAACCGTAACCCGCACCCTAAATCCTAACCGTATCCCACAACCCTAACCCTAATGCTATCCCTAACCCTAACCCTAACATTAACCTGAAACCCCTGAGCCCTAATGATAAACCTAACCCTAACACAAACCCTAACCCTAACACCAAAGCCTAGCAAAAACCTTAACACTAACTCTCACCCTAACTCTAACACTAACCCGAAACCGAATCATGCACCTAACCCTAAGCCTAAACCAAACCTAACCATGACCAGAACCGCAAGGCCTAACCGGAACCCTCACCCAAACCCTAACCCTAAACTACACCTCTAACCCCTAACGCCTTATCATAACGGTAATCCTAACCCTAACCAACCCTAACCCTAAAACTAACCCTCACCCCAACCACAAAGCCTAACACAACCATGACCCTAACCCTAAACGTAACACTAAACTTAACCCTAACCTTAAATCTAACCCTAACCCTAAAACTGAACACAACCCCTGAACGTAACCCTGACCCTGAACATAACCTTAACACTAACCTGAAAACAAGCCCAAACCTTAGCCATAACCCTAACCCTCACCCTATCTTAAACTTCACCCTATCCCTAACCTAAAACTCACCCTGACTTTAACCCTAACCCTCCCCATAAACCTAACCCTCACCTTAACCTTGGCCCACCTGTAACCCGAAACCTAACCCTTACAATAACTCTGACCCTAATCCTCGCCCTAAACCTAATTCTAATTCTAACCCTGACCCTAACCCTAACCTAACCTCAACCCTATCTTTAAGCCTACCATAAACTTAAACCTAACCCTAACCCTTAACCTTAACTCTAACCCTAACCCTAGCCCTAACCCTAACCTTAACGGTAACACTTACCCAGAACCCTCACCTTAACTGTAAATGTAACTCTAACTCTTACCCTAACCCTAAACTTAACCCTAATTATAACCTTAACCTAAACCTAACTGAAACAGTAACCCTTAACCCTAACTCTAATCCTAATCCTTAGCCTAAAACTAACCTTAACCCTAAACCTAACCCTAACCACTGACCCTAACTCTAACCCTAACCCTGAGCCGAACCCTCACCCTTAACCAGAATTTCACCCTAAAGCATAACGCTAAGCGTACCCTCACTTCATTCAAACCCGAACCCTAAGCAAAACTAACACTAACACTACACGTAACCCTAACCCTAAACCTAACCCTAACCCTGACTCTGACCTGAACCCAAACCCCTAACCCCAACCCTCTCGCTTCACATAAACTTCTCTGTAACCCTAGCCCTAAAACTAAACGTAACACTAAATCTCCCCTAACCCTGACCGTACCATAAACGTAACCCTAACTCTAAACTCAAAACTAACCCTGACCCTAACCCTAACTCTAACCCTAATCCTAACCCTAAAACTTACCCTACACACTCAGCTTCAATGGAAACCTAGGACTAACCCTCATCTTACCATCTAAACCTAACCTCAACCCTTAACCTAACCCTATCTATAACCTTCACCTAGCCCTAAACCTAAACATGACTTAACCCTAACACTAACCCTAACCCTAAATCTAAACCTAACCTTAACCCTACACTTCATCCTAACCTAAGCTCTAACCCTAACCCCTAACGCTAACCCTAAGCTCAACCCTCACCCTTCAATTAAACTTTACCCCAGCTGTAGCCCTAACCCTAAGCCGAACCCTAAACCTGACCCTAACATTAACCCAAACACCTAACCCTAACCCTAAGCCTAATCCTAAACCTAACCCTAACCTTAACCCAAATGCCTAACCCTAACCCTAACCCTCATCCTTAACCTAAACTTCACCCTAAACCTAAGGCTAACCCTAACCCTGAAAGTAAAGCTAAGCCTTAACTATCCCCTAACTCTAGCCCTGACCCTAAACCTAATGCTAACCCTAGCCCTAACAGTAACACCCTAAAACATCAGCTTAATGGAAACTTAACACTAACCCTCCCATGAACCCCTAACCCTAACCCTACCCCGCATCCTACACCTAACCCAGACCTAAACCTAACCCTTTCTCTAACCCTAAATTAACCCTAACCTTAACTCTACCCTAACCCTAACAACAACTCTGAACCTGACCATAACCATCATCCTAAACCCTAGCACTAACTCCAACTCTAAATCTAACCCTAAGCTAGCCCTACCCTTTACCGTAAACCTAGCCTTAACCCTAACCTTACCCCTACCCAAACCCTAACGCTATACCTAACCCGAACACTAACCTTAACCCTACTCTAACCTTAAGCCTAACCCTGACTATTAACTGAAACTTCACCCTAACCCTAAGCCTAACTCTAACTCTAACCCTAACCATAACAATTACCCTAAACCCTCGCCTTAACTGTAAACCTAACCCTAACCCTCACCCTAATCCTTAACCGTATCCCCAACCCTAAACCTGACGCTATCCCCAAACTTATCCCTAACCCTAACCCTAATACGAACAGTAACCCAAATCTAACCCTAACCCTAATATTAAACCTAAACTTAAATCTACCCTAACCATAAACCTAACCCTAACACCCTAAACCTAACGTCTAACACCGTCTATAATCCTAACCCTTACCATAACCCTCACCCTTAACCTAAACTTCACACTAACCCTAAACCTAACCTAACGCTGACCCTAGACATAACGCCTAACCCTCACCGAACCCTAAACCTATCCTTAACACTAACCTGCACACACACCCAAACCCTAGCCCTCACCGTAAAAATAACCCTCACCCTATCCTGAACTTCATCCAAACACTAACCATAACCTTAACCCTAAACCTAGACCTAACCCAAACCCTAACCTTAAACCTAACTCTAAGAATAACGCTAGTCCATCTGTAACCCTAAACCGAACACTTACAATAGCCCTGAACCTAACCCTAAAATAATCCTAATCCTAACCCTAGACCTAATCCTAACCCTACCCCTAACCCTGACCCTAAATAGAACACTAAGTCTAACCCTCAACATGGACCTAAACCTAATTCTTACCCTACACCTAACCCTAATCCTAAACCAAACCCTAACTCTGACTATAACCCTAATCGTAACAATTACCCTAAACCCTCACCTTAACTGGAAAACTAACCGTAACCCGCACCCTAAATCCTAACCGTATCCCACAACCCTAACCCTAATGCTATCCCTAACCCTAACCCTAACATTAACCTGAAACCCCTGAGCCCTAATGATAAACCTAACCCTAACACAAACCCTAACCCTAACACCAAAGCCTAGCAAAAACCTTAACACTAACTCTCACCCTAACTCTAACACTAACCCGAAACCGAATCATGCACCTAACCCCAAGCCTAAACCAAACCTAACCATGACCAGAACCGCAAGGCCTAACCGGAACCCTCACCCAAACCCTAACCCTAAACTACACCTCTAACCCCTAACGCCTTATCATAACGGTAATCCTATCCCTAACCAACCCTAACCCTAAAACTAACCCTCACCCCAACCACAAAGCCTAACACAACCATGACCCTAACCCTAAACGTAACACTAAACTTAACCCTAACCTTAAATCTAACCCTAACCCTAAAACTGAACACAACCCCTGAACGTAACCCTAACCCTGAACATAACCTTAACACTAACCTGAAAACAAGCCCAAACCTTAGCCATAACCCTAACCCTCACCCTATCTTAATCTTCACCCTATCCCTAACCTAAAACTCACCCTGACTTTAACCCTAACCCTCCCCATAAACCTAACCCTCACCTTAACCTTGGCCCACCTGTAACCCGAAACCTAACCCTTACAATAACTCTGACCCTAATCCTCGCCCTAAACCTAATTCTAATTCTAACCCTGACCCTGACCCTAACCCTAACCTAACCTCAACCCTATCTTTAAGCCTACCATAAACTTAAACCTAACCCTAACCGTTAACCTTAACTCTAACCCTAACCCTAGCCCTAACCCTAACCTTAACGGTAACACTTACCCAGAACCCTCACCTTAACTGTAAATGTAACTCTAACTCTTACCCTAACCCTAAACTTAACCCTAATTATAACCTTAACCTAAACCTAACTGAAACAGTAACCCTTAACCCTAACTCTAATCCTAATCCTTAGCCTAAAACTAACCTTAACCCTAAACCTAACCCTAACCACTGACCCTAACTCTAACCCTAACCCTGAGCCGAACCCTCACCCTTAACCAGAATTTCACCCTAAAGCATAACGCTAAGCGTACCCTCACTTCATTCAAACCCGAACCCTAAGCAAAACTAACACTAACACTACACGTAACCCTAACCCTAAACCTAACCCTAACCCTGACTCTGACCTGAACCCAAACCCCTAACCCCAACCCTCTCGCTTCACATAAACTTCTCTGTAACCCTAGCCCTAAAACTAAACGTAACACTAAATCTCCCCTAACCCTGACCGTACCATAAACGTAACCCTAACTCTAAACTCAAAACTAACCCTGACCCTAACCCTAACTCTATCCCTAATCCTAACCCTAAAACTTACCCTACACACTCAGCTTCAATGGAAACCTAGCACTAACCCTCATCTTACCATCTAAACCTAACCTCAACCCTTAACCTAACCCTATCTATAACCTTCACCTAGCCCTAAACCTAAACATGACTTAACCCTAACACTAACCCTAACCCTAAATCTAAACCTAACCTTAACCCTACACTTAATCCTAACCTAAGCTCTAACCCTAACCCCTAACGCTAACCCTAAGCTCAACCCTCACCCTTCAATTAAACTTTACCCCAGCTGTAGCCCTAACCCTAAGCCGAACCCTAAACCTGACCCTAACATTAACCCAAACACCTAACCCTAACCCTAAGCCTAATCCTAAACCTAACCCTAACCTTAACCCAAATGCCTAACCCTAACCCTAACCCTCATCCTTAACCTAAACTTCACCCTAAACCTAAGGCTAACCCTAACCCTGAAAGTAAAGCTAACCCTTAACTATCCCCTAACTCTAGCCCTGACCCTAAACCTAATGCTAACCCTAGCCCTAACAGTAACACCCTAAAACATCAGCTTAATGGAAACTTAACACTGACCCTCCCATGAACCCCTAACCCTAACCCTACCCCGCATCCTACACCTAACCCAGACCTAAACCTAACCCTTTCTCTAACCCTAAATTAACCCTAACCTTAACTCTACCCTAACCCTAACAACAACTCTGAACCTGACCATAACCATCATCCTAAACCCTAGCACTAACTCCAACTCTAAATCTAACCCTAAGCTAGCCCTACCCTTTACCGTAAACCTAGCCTTAACCCTAACCTTACCCCTACCCAAACGCTAACGCTATACCTAACCCGAACACTAACCTTAACCCTACTCTAACCTTAAGCCTAACCCTGACTATTAACTGAAACTTCACCCTAACCCTAAGCCTAACTCTAACTCTAACCCTAACCATAACAATTACCCTAAACCCTCGCCTTAACTGTAAACCTAACCCTAACCCTCACCCTAGTCCTTAACCGTATCCCCAACCCTAAACCTAACGCTATCCCCAAACTTATCCCTAACCCTAACCCTAATACGAACAGTAACCCAAATCTAACCCTAACCCTAATATTAAACCTAAACTTAAATCTACCCTAACCATAAACCTAACCCTAGCACCCTAAACCTAACGTCTAACACCGTCTATAATCCTAACCCTTACCATAACCCTCACCCTTAACCTAAACTTCACACTAACCCTAAACCTAACCTAACGCTGACCCTAGACATAACGCCTAACCCTCACCGAACCCTAAACCTATCCTTAACACTAACCTGCACACAAACCCAAACCCTAGCCCTCACCATAAAAATAACCCTCACCCTATCCTGAACTTCATCCAAACACTAACCATAACCTTAACCCTAAACCTAGACCTAACCCAAACCCTAACCTTAAACCTAACTCTAAGAATAACGCTAGTCCATCTGTAACCCTAAACCGAACACTTACAATAGCCCTGAACCTAACCCTAAAATAATCCTAATCCTAACCCTAGACCTAATCCTAACCCTACCCCTAACCCTGACCCTAAATAGAACACTAAGTCTAACCCTCAACATGGACCTAAACCTAATTCTTACCCTACACCTAACCCTAATCCTAAACCAAACCCTAACTCTGACTATAACCCTAATCGTAACAATTACCCTAAACCCTCACCTTAACTGGAAAACTAACCGTAACCCGCACCCTAAATCCTAACCGTATCCCACAACCCTAACCCTAATGCTATCCCTAACCCTAACCCTAACATTAACCTGAAACCCCTGAGCCCTAATGATAAACCTAACCCTAACACAAACCCTAACCCTAACACCAAAGCCTAGC
The DNA here is from genome assembly GCF_030014295.1 of Loxodonta africana. Lineage (NCBI taxonomy): Eukaryota > Metazoa > Chordata > Mammalia > Proboscidea > Elephantidae > Loxodonta > Loxodonta africana. Next base: position 131,510 of record NW_026975100.1, on the reverse strand, counting down.
AAAAACCTTAACACTAACTCTCACCCTAACTCTAACACTAACCCGAAACCGAATCATGCACCTAACCCTAAGCCTAAACCAAACCTAACCATGACCAGAACCGCAAGGCCTAACCGGAACCCTCACCCAAACCCTAACCCTAAACTACACCTCTAACCCCTAACGCCTTATCATAACGGTAATCCTAACCCTAACCAACCCTAACCCTAAAACTAACCCTCACCCCAACCACAAAGCCTAACACAACCATGACCCTAACCCTAAACGTAACACTAAACTTAACCCTAACCTTAAATCTAACCCTAACCCTAAAACTGAACACAACCCCTGAACGTAACCCTGACCCTGAACATAACCTTAACACTAACCTGAAAACAAGCCCAAACCTTAGCCATAACCCTAACCCTCACCCTATCTTAAACTTCACCCTATCCCTAACCTAAAACTCACCCTGACTTTAACCCTAACCCTCCCCATAAACCTAACCCTCACCTTAACCTTGGCCCACCTGTAACCCGAAACCTAACCCTTACAATAACTCTGACCCTAATCCTCGCCCTAAACCTAATTCTAATTCTAACCCTGACCCTAACCCTAACCTAACCTCAACCCTATCTTTAAGCCTACCATAAACTTAAACCTAACCCTAACCCTTAACCTTAACTCTAACCCTAACCCTAGCCCTAACCCTAACCTTAACGGTAACACTTACCCAGAACCCTCACCTTAACTGTAAATGTAACTCTAACTCTTACCCTAACCCTAAACTTAACCCTAATTATAACCTTAACCTAAACCTAACTGAAACAGTAACCCTTAACCCTAACTCTAATCCTAATCCTTAGCCTAAAACTAACCTTAACCCTAAACCTAACCCTAACCACTGACCCTAACTCTAACCCTAACCCTGAGCCGAACCCTCACCCTTAACCAGAATTTCACCCTAAAGCATAACGCTAAGCGTACCCTCACTTCATTCAAACCCGAACCCTAAGCAAAACTAACACTAACACTACACGTAACCCTAACCCTAAACCTAACCCTAACCCTGACTCTGACCTGAACCCAAACCCCTAACCCCAACCCTCTCGCTTCACATAAACTTCTCTGTAACCCTAGCCCTAAAACTAAACGTAACACTAAATCTCCCCTAACCCTGACCGTACCATAAACGTAACCCTAACTCTAAACTCAAAACTAACCCTGACCCTAACCCTAACTCTAACCCTAATCCTAACCCTAAAACTTACCCTACACACTCAGCTTCAATGGAAACCTAGGACTAACCCTCATCTTACCATCTAAACCTAACCTCAACCCTTAACCTAACCCTATCTATAACCTTCACCTAGCCCTAAACCTAAACATGACTTAACCCTAACACTAACCCTAACCCTAAATCTAAACCTAACCTTAACCCTACACTTCATCCTAACCTAAGCTCTAACCCTAACCCCTAACGCTAACCCTAAGCTCAACCCTCACCCTTCAATTAAACTTTACCCCAGCTGTAGCCCTAACCCTAAGCCGAACCCTAAACCTGACCCTAACATTAACCCAAACACCTAACCCTAACCCTAAGCCTAATCCTAAACCTAACCCTAACCTTAACCCAAATGCCTAACCCTAACCCTAACCCTCATCCTTAACCTAAACTTCACCCTAAACCTAAGGCTAACCCTAACCCTGAAAGTAAAGCTAACCCTTAACTATCCCCTAACTCTAGCCCTGACCCTAAACCTAATGCTAACCCTAGCCCTAACAGTAACACCCTAAAACATCAGCTTAATGGAAACTTAACACTGACCCTCCCATGAACCCCTAACCCTAACCCTACCCCGCATCCTACACCTAACCCAGACCTAAACCTAACCCTTTCTCTAACCCTAAATTAACCCTAACCTTAACTCTACCCTAACCCTAACAACAACTCTGAACCTGACCATAACCATCATCCTAAACCCTAGCACTAACTCCAACTCTAAATCTAACCCTAAGCTAGCCCTACCCTTTACCGTAAACCTAGCCTTAACCCTAACCTTACCCCTACCCAAACCCTAACGCTATACCTAACCCGAACACTAACCTTAACCCTACTCTAACCTTAAGCCTAACCCTGACTATTAACTGAAACTTCACCCTAACCCTAAGCCTAACTCTAACTCTAACCCTAACCATAACAATTACCCTAAACCCTCGCCTTAACTGTAAACCTAACCCTAACCCTCACCCTAGTCCTTAACCGTATCCCCAACCCTAAACCTAACGCTATCCCCAAACTTATCCCTAACCCTAACCCTAATACGAACAGTAACCCAAATCTAACCCTAACCCTAATATTAAACCTAAACTTAAATCTACCCTAACCATAAACCTAACCCTAACACCCTAAACCTAACGTCTAACACCGTCTATAATCCTAACCCTTACCATAACCCTCACCCTTAACCTAAACTTCACACTAACCCTAAACCTAACCTAACGCTGACCCTAGACATAACGCCTAACCCTCACCGAACCCTAAACCTATCCTTAACACTAACCTGCACACACACCCAAACCCTAGCCCTCACCGTAAAAATAACCCTCACCCTATCCTGAACTTCATCCAAACACTAACCATAACCTTAACCCTAAACCTAGACCTAACCCAAACCCTAACCTTAAACCTAACTCTAAGAATAACGCTAGTCCATCTGTAACCCTAAACCGAACACTTACAATAGCCCTGAACCTAACCCTAAAATAATCCTAATCCTAACCCTAGACCTAATCCTAACCCTACCCCTAACCCTGACCCTAAATAGAACACTAAGTCTAACCCTCAACATGGACCTAAACCTAATTCTTACCCTACACCTAACCCTAATCCTAAACCAAACCCTAACTCTGACTATAACCCTAATCGTAACAATTACCCTAAACCCTCACCTTAACTGCAAAACTAACCGTAACCCGCACCCTAAATCCTAACCGTATCCCACAACCCTAACCCTAATGCTATCCCTAAACCTAACCCTAACATTAACCTGAAACCCCTGAGCCCTAATGATAAACCTAACCCTAACACAAACCCTAACCCTAACACCAAAGCCTAGCAAAAACCTTAACACTAACTCTCACCCTAACTCTAACACTAACCCGAAACCGAATCATGCACCTAACCCCAAGCCTAAACCAAACCTAACCATGACCAGAACCACAAGGCCTAACCGGAACCCTCACCCAAACCCTAACCCTAAACTACACCTCTAACCCCTAACGCCTTATCATAACGGTAATCCTATCCCTAACCAACCCTAACCCTAAAACTAACCCTCACCCCAACCACAAAGCCTAACACAACCATGACCCTAACCCTAAACGTAACACTAAACTTAACCCTAACCTTAAATCTAACCCTAACCCTAAAACTGAACACAACCCCTGAACGTAACCCTAACCCTGAACATAACCTTAACACTAACCTGAAAACAAGCCCAAACCTTAGCCATAACCCTAACCCTCACCCTATCTTAATCTTCACCCTATCCCTAACCTAAAACTCACCCTGACTTTAACCCTAACCCTCCCCATAAACCTAACCCTCACCTTAACCTTGGCCCACCTGTAACCCGAAACCTAACCCTTACAATAACTCTGACCCTAATCCTCGCCCTAAACCTAATTCTAATTCTAACCCTGACCCTGACCCTAACCCTAACCTAACCTCAACCCTATCTTTAAGCCTACCATAAACTTAAACCTAACCCTAACCCTTAACCTTAACTCTAACCCTAACCCTAGCCCTAACCCTAACCTTAACGGTAACACTTACCCAGAACCCTCACCTTAACTGTAAATGTAACTCTAACTCTTACCCTAACCCTAAACTTAACCCTAATTATAACCTTAACCTAAACCTAACTGAAACAGTAACCCTTAACCCTAACTCTAATCCTAATCCTTAGCCTAAAACTAACCTTAACCCTAAACCTAACCCTAACCACTGACCCTAACTCTAACCCTAACCCTGAGCCGAACCCTCACCCTTAACCAGAATTTCACCCTAAAGCATAACGCTAAGCGTACCCTCACTTCATTCAAACCCGAACCCTAAGCAAAACTAACACTAACACTACACGTAACCCTAACCCTAAACCTAACCCTAACCCTGACTCTGACCTGAACCCAAACCCCTAACCCCAACCCTCTCGCTTCACATAAACTTCTCTGTAACCCTAGCCCTAAAACTAAACGTAACACTAAATCTCCCCTAACCCTGACCGTACCATAAACGTAACCCTAACTCTAAACTCAAAACTAACCCTGACCCTAACCCTAACTCTATCCCTAATCCTAACCCTAAAACTTACCCTACACACTCAGCTTCAATGGAAACCTAGCACTAACCCTCATCTTACCATCTAAACCTAACCTCAACCCTTAACCTAACCCTATCTATAACCTTCACCTAGCCCTAAACCTAAACATGACTTAACCCTAACACTAACCCTAACCCTAAATCTAAACCTAACCTTAACCCTACACTTAATCCTAACCTAAGCTCTAACCCTAACCCCTAACGCTAACCCTAAGCTCAACCCTCACCCTTCAATTAAACTTTACCCCAGCTGTAGCCCTAACCCTAAGCCGAACCCTAAACCTGACCCTAACATTAACCCAAACACCTAACCCTAACCCTAAGCCTAATCCTAAACCTAACCCTAACCTTAACCCAAATGCCTAACCCTAACCCTAACCCTCATCCTTAACCTAAACTTCACCCTAAACCTAAGGCTAACCCTAACCCTGAAAGTAAAGCTAACCCTTAACTATCCCCTAACTCTAGCCCTGACCCTAAACCTAATGCTAACCCTAGCCCTAACAGTAACACCCTAAAACATCAGCTTAATGGAAACTTAACACTAACCCTCCCATGAACCCCTAACCCTAACCCTACCCCGCATCCTACACCTAACCCAGACCTAAACCTAACCCTTTCTCTAACCCTAAATTAACCCTAACCTTAACTCTACCCTAACCCTAACGACAACTCTGAACCTGACCATAACCATCATCCTAAACCCTAGCACTAACTCCAACTCTAAATCTAACCCTAAGCTAGCCCTACCCTTTACCGTAAACCTAGCCTTAACCCTAACCTTACCCCTACCCAAACCCTAACGCTATACCTAACCCGAACACTAACCTTAACCCTACTCTAACCTTAAGCCTAACCCTGACTATTAACTGAAACTTCACCCTAACCCTAAGCCTAACTCTAACTCTAACCCTAACCATAACAATTACCCTAAACCCTCGCCTTAACTGTAAACCTAACCCTAACCCTCACCCTAAACCTTAACCGTATCCCCAACCCTAAACCTAACGCTATCCCCAAACTTATCCCTAACCCTAACCCTAATACGAACAGTAACCCAAATCTAACCCTAACCCTAATATTAAACCTAAACTTAAATCTACCCTAACCATAAACCTAACCCTAACACCCTAAACCTAACGTCTAACACCGTCTATAATCCTAACCCTTACCATAACCCTCACCCTTAACCTAAACTTCACACTAACCCTAAACCTAACCTAACGCTGACCCTAGACATAACGCCTAACCCTCACCGAACCCTAAACCTATCCTTAACACTAACCTGCACACAAACCCAAACCCTAGCCCTCACCATAAAAATAACCCTCACCCTATCCTGAACTTCATCCAAACACTAACCATAACCTTAACCCTAAACCTAGACCTAACCCAAACCCTAACCTTAAACCTAACTCTAAGAATAACGCTAGTCCATCTGTAACCCTAAACCGAACACTTACAATAGCCCTGAACCTAACCCTAAAATAATCCTAATCCTAACCCTAGACCTAATCCTAACCCTACCCCTAACCCTGACCCTAAATAGAACACTAAGTCTAACCCTCAACATGGACCTAAACCTAATTCTTACCCTACACCTAACCCTAATCCTAAACCAAACCCTAACTCTGACTATAACCCTAATCGTAACAATTACCCTAAACCCTCACCTTAACTGGAAAACTAACTGTAACCCGCACCCTAAATCCTAACCGTATCCCACAACCCTAACCCTAATGCTATCCCTAACCCTAACCCTAACATTAACCTGAAACCCCTGAGCCCTAATGATAAACCTAACCCTAACACAAACCCTAACCCTAACACCAAAGCCTAGCAAAAACCTTAACACTAACTCTCACCCTAACTCTAACACTAACCCGAAACCGAATCATGCACCTAACCCTAAGCCTAAACCAAACCTAACCATGACCAGAACCGCAAGGCCTAACCGGAACCCTCACCCAAACCCTAACCCTAAACTACACCTCTAACCCCTAACGCCTTATCATAACGGTAATCCTAACCCTAACCAACCCTAACCCTAAAACTAACCCTCACCCCAACCACAAAGCCTAACACAACCATGACCCTAACCCTAAACGTAACACTAAACTTAACCCTAACCTTAAATCTAACCCTAACCCTAAAACTGAACACAACCCCTGAACGTAACCCTAACCCTGAACATAACCTTAACACTAACCTGAAAACAAGCCCAAACCTTAGCCATAACCCTAACCCTCACCCTATCTTAATCTTCACCCTATCCCTAACCTAAAACTCACCCTGACTTTAACCCTAACCCTCCCCATAAACCTAACCCTCACCTTAACCTTGGCCCACCTGTAACCCGAAACCTAACCCTTACAATAACTCTGACCCTAATCCTCGCCCTAAACCTAATTCTAATTCTAACCCTGACCCTGACCCTAACCCTAACCTAACCTCAACCCTATCTTTAAGCCTACCATAAACTTAAACCTAACCCTAACCCTTAACCTTAACTCTAACCCTAACCCTAGCCCTAACCCTAACCTTAACGGTAACACTTACCCAGAACCCTCACCTTAACTGTAAATGTAACTCTAACTCTTACCCTAACCCTAAACTTAACCCTAATTATAACCTTAACCTAAACCTAACTGAAACAGTAACCCTTAACCCTAACTCTAATCCTAATCCTTAGCCTAAAACTAACCTTAACCCTAAACCTAACCCTAACCACTGACCCTAACTCTAACCCTAACCCTGAGCCGAACCCTCACCCTTAACCAGAATTTCACCCTAAAGCATAACGCTAAGCGTACCCTCACTTCATTCAAACCCGAACCCTAAGCAAAACTAACACTAACACTACACGTAACCCTAACCCTAAACCTAACCCTAACCCTGACTCTGACCTGAACCCAAACCCCTAACCCCAACCCTCTCGCTTCACATAAACTTCTCTGTAACCCTAGCCCTAAAACTAAACGTAACACTAAATCTCCCCTAACCCTGACCGTACCATAAACGTAACCCTAACTCTAAACTCAAAACTAACCCTGACCCTAACCCTAACTCTATCCCTAATCCTAACCCTAAAACTTACCCTACACACTCAGCTTCAATGGAAACCTAGCACTAACCCTCATCTTACCATCTAAACCTAACCTCAACCCTTAACCTAACCCTATCTATAACCTTCACCTAGCCCTAAACCTAAACATGACTTAACCCTAACACTAACCCTAACCCTAAATCTAAACCTAACCTTAACCCTACACTTAATCCTAACCTAAGCTCTAACCCTAACCCCTAACGCTAACCCTAAGCTCAACCCTCACCCTTCAATTAAACTTTACCCCAGCTGTAGCCCTAACCCTAAGCCGAACCCTAAACCTGACCCTAACATTAACCCAAACACCTAACCCTAACCCTAAGCCTAATCCTAAACCTAACCCTAACCTTAACCCAAATGCCTAACCCTAACCCTAACCCTCATCCTTAACCTAAACTTCACCCTAAACCTAAGGCTAACCCTAACCCTGAAAGTAAAGCTAACCCTTAACTATCCCCTAACTCTAGCCCTGACCCTAAACCTAATGCTAACCCTAGCCCTAACAGTAACACCCTAAAACATCAGCTTAATGGAAACTTAACACTAACCCTCCCATGAACCCCTAACCCTAACCCTACCCCGCATCCTACACCTAACCCAGACCTAAACCTAACCCTTTCTCTAACCCTAAATTAACCCTAACCTTAACTCTACCCTAACCCTAACGACAACTCTGAACCTGACCATAACCATCATCCTAAACCCTAGCACTAACTCCAACTCTAAATCTAACCCTAAGCTAGCCCTACCCTTTACCGTAAACCTAGCCTTAACCCTAACCTTACCCCTACCCAAACCCTAACGCTATACCTAACCCGAACACTAACCTTAACCCTACTCTAACCTTAAGCCTAACCCTGACTATTAACTGAAACTTCACCCTAACCCTAAGCCTAACTCTAACTCTAACCCTAACCATAACAATTACCCTAAACCCTCGCCTTAACTGTAAACCTAACCCTAACCCTCACCCTAAACCTTAACCGTATCCCCAACCCTAAACCTAACGCTATCCCCAAACTTATCCCTAACCCTAACCCTAATACGAACAGTAACCCAAATCTAACCCTAACCCTAATATTAAACCTAAACTTAAATCTACCCTAACCATAAACCTAACCCTAACACCCTAAACCTAACGTCTAACACCGTCTATAATCCTAACCCTTACCATAACCCTCACCCTTAACCTAAACTTCACACTAACCCTAAACCTAACCTAACGCTGACCCTAGACATAACGCCTAACCCTCACCGAACCCTAAACCTATCCTTAACACTAACCTGCACACAAACCCAAACCCTAGCCCTCACCATAAAAATAACCCTCACCCTATCCTGAACTTCATCCAAACACTAACCATAACCTTAACCCTAAACCTAGACCTAACCCAAACCCTAACCTTAAACCTAACTCTAAGAATAACGCTAGTCCATCTGTAACCCTAAACCGAACACTTACAATAGCCCTGAACCTAACCCTAAAATAATCCTAATCCTAACCCTAGACCTAATCCTAACCCTACCCCTAACCCTGACCCTAAATAGAACACTAAGTCTAACCCTCAACATGGACCTAAACCTAATTCTTACCCTACACCTAACCCTAATCCTAAACCAAACCCTAACTCTGACTATAACCCTAATCGTAACAATTACCCTAAACCCTCACCTTAACTGGAAAACTAACCGTAACCCGCACCCTAAATCCTAACCGTATCCCACAACCCTAACCCTAATGCTATCCCTAACCCTAACCCTAACATTAACCTGAAACCCCTGAGCCCTAATGATAAACCTAACCCTAACACAAACCCTAACCCTAACACCAAAGCCTAGCAAAAACCTTAACACTAACTCTCACCCTAACTCTAACACTAACCCGAAACCGAATCATGCACCTAACCCTAAGCCTAAACCAAACCTAACCATGACCAGAACCGCAAGGCCTAACCGGAACCCTCACCCAAACCCTAACCCTAAACTACACCTCTAACCCCTAACGCCTTATCATAACGGTAATCCTAACCCTAACCAACCCTAACCCTAAAACTAACCCTCACCCCAACCACAAAGCCTAACACAACCATGACCCTAACCCTAAACGTAACACTAAACTTAACCCTAACCTTAAATCTAACCCTAACCCTAAAACTGAACACAACCCCTGAACGTAACCCTGACCCTGAACATAACCTTAACACTAACCTGAAAACAAGCCCAAACCTTAGCCATAACCCTAACCCTCACCCTATCTTAAACTTCACCCTATCCCTAACCTAAAACTCACCCTGACTTTAACCCTAACCCTCCCCATAAACCTAACCCTCACCTTAACCTTGGCCCACCTGTAACCCGAAACCTAACCCTTACAATAACTCTGACCCTAATCCTCGCCCTAAACCTAATTCTAATTCTAACCCTGACCCTAACCCTAACCTAACCTCAACCCTATCTTTAAGCCTACCATAAACTTAAACCTAACCCTAACCCTTAACCTTAACTCTAACCCTAACCCTAGCCCTAACCCTAACCTTAACGGTAACACTTACCCAGAACCCTCACCTTAACTGTAAATGTAACTCTAACTCTTACCCTAACCCTAAACTTAACCCTAATTATAACCTTAACCTAAACCTAACTGAAACAGTAACCCTTAACCCTAACTCTAAACCTAATCCTTAGCCTAAAACTAACCTTAACCCTAAACCTAACCCTAACCACTGACCCTAACTCTAACCCTAACCCTGAGCCGAACCCTCACCCTTAACCAGAATTTCACCCTAAAGCATAACGCTAAGCGTACCCTCACTTCATTCAAACCCGAACCCTAAGCAAAACTAACACTAACACTACACGTAACCCTAACCCTAAACCTAACCCTAACCCTGACTCTGACCTGAACCCAAACCCCTAACCCCAACCCTCTCGCTTCACATAAACTTCTCTGTAACCCTAGCCCTAAAACTAAACGTAACACTAAATCTCCCCTAACCCTGACCGTACCATAAACGTAACCCTAACTCTAAACTCAAAACTAACCCTGACCCTAACCCTAACTCTATCCCTAATCCTAACCCTAAAACTTACCCTACACACTCAGCTTCAATGGAAACCTAGCACTAACCCTCATCTTACCATCTAAACCTAACCTCAACCCTTAACCTAACCCTATCTATAACCTTCACCTAGCCCTAAACCTAAACATGACTTAACCCTAACACTAACCCTAACCCTAAATCTAAACCTAACCTTAACCCTACACTTAATCCTAACCTAAGCTCTAACCCTAACCCCTAACGCTAACCCTAAGCTCAACCCTCACCCTTCAATTAAACTTTACCCCAGCTGTAGCCCTAACCCTAAGCCGAACCCTAAACCTGACCCTAACATTAACCCAAACACCTAACCCTAACCCTAAGCCTAATCCTAAACCTAACCCTAACCTTAACCCAAATGCCTAACCCTAACCCTAACCCTCATCCTTAACCTAAACTTCACCCTAAACCTAAGGCTAACCCTAACCCTGAAAGTAAAGCTAACCCTTAACTATCCCCTAACTCTAGCCCTGACCCTAAACCTAATGCTAACCCTAGCCCTAACAGTAACACCCTAAAACATCAGCTTAATGGAAACTTAACACTAACCCTCCCATGAACCCCTAACCCTAACCCTACCCCGCATCCTACACCTAACCCAGACCTAAACCTAACCCTTTCTCTAACCCTAAATTAACCCTAACCTTAACTCTACCCTAACCCTAACAACAACTCTGAACCTGACCATAACCATCATCCTAAACCCTAGCACTAACTCCAACTCTAAATCTAACCCTAAGCTAGCCCTACCCTTTACCGTAAACCTAGCCTTAACCCTAACCTTACCCCTACCCAAACCCTAACGCTATACCTAACCCGAACACTAACCTTAACCCTACTCTAACCTTAAGCCTAACCCTGACTATTAACTGAAACTTCACCCTAACCCTAAGCCTAACTCTAACTCTAACCCTAACCATAACAATTACCCTAAACCCTCGCCTTAACTGTAAACCTAACCCTAACCCTCACCCTAATCCTTAACCGTATCCCCAACCCTAAACCTAACGCTATCCCCAAACTTATCCCTACCCCTAACCCTAATACGAACAGTAACCCAAATCTAACCCTAACCCTAATATTAAACCTAAACTTAAATCTACCCTAACCATAAACCTAACCCTAACACCCTAAACCTAACGTCTAACACCGTCTATAATCCTAACCCTTACCATAACCCTCACCCTTAACCTAAACTTCACACTAACCCTAAACCTAACCTAACGCTGACCCTAGACATAACGCCTAACCCTCACCGAACCCTAAACCTATCCTTAACACTAACCTGCACACAAACCCAAACCCTAGCCCTCACCATAAAAATAACCCTCACCCTATCCTGAACTTCATCCAAACACTAACCATAACCTTAACCCTAAACCTAGACCTAACCCAAACCCTAACCTTAAACCTAACTCTAAGAATAACGCTAGTCCATCTGTAACCCTAAACCGAACACTTACAATAGCCCTGAACCTAACCCTAAAATAATCCTAATCCTAACCCTAGACCTAATCCTAACCCTACCCCTAACCCTGACCCTAAATAGAACACTAAGTCTAACCCTCAACATGGACCTAAACCTAATTCTTACCCTACACCTAACCCTAATCCTAAACCAAACCCTAACTCTGACTATAACCCTAATCGTAACAATTACCCTAAACCCTCACCTTAACTGCAAAACTAACCGTAACCCGCACCCTAAATCCTAACCGTATCCCACAACCCTAACCCTAATGCTATCCCTAACCCTAACCCTAACATTAACCTGAAACCCCTGAGCCCTAATGATAAACCTAACCCTAACACAAACCCTAACCCTAACACCAAAGCCTAGCAAAAACCTTAACACTAACTCTCACCCTAACTCTAACACTAACCCGAAACCGAATCATGCACCTAACCCTAAGCCTAAACCAAACCTAACCATGACCAGAACCGCAAGGCCTAACCGGAACCCTCACCCAAACCCTAACCCTAAACTACACCTCTAACCCCTAACGCCTTATCATAACGGTAATCCTAACCCTAACCAACCCTAACCCTAAAACTAACCCTCACCCCAACCACAAAGCCTAACACAACCATGACCCTAACCCTAAACGTAACACTAAACTTAACCCTAACCTTAAATCTAACCCTAACCCTAAAACTGAACACAACCCCTGAACGTAACCCTGACCCTGAACATAACCTTAACACTAACCTGAAAACAAGCCCAAACCTTAGCCATAACCCTAACCCTCACCCTATCTTAAACTTCACCCTATCCCTAACCTAAAACTCACCCTGACTTTAACCCTAACCCTCCCCATAAACCTAACCCTCACCTTAACCTTGGCCCACCTGTAACCCGAAACCTAACCCTTACAATAACTGTGACCCTAATCCTCGCCCTAAACCTAATTCTAATTCTAACCCTGACCCTAACCCTAACCTAACCTCAACCCTATCTTTAAGCCTACCATAAACTTAAACCTAACCCTAACCCTTAACCTTAACTCTAACCCTAACCCTAGCCCTAACCCTAACCTTAACGGTAACACTTACCCAGAACCCTCACCTTAACTGTAAATGTAACTCTAACTCTTACCCTAACCCTAAACGTAACCCTAATTATAACCTTAACCTAAACCTAACTGAAACAGTAACCCTTAACCCTAACTCTAATCCTAATCCTTAGCCTAAAACTAACCTTAACCCTAAACCTAACCCTAACCACTGACCCTAACTCTAACCCTAACCCTGAGCCGAACCCTCACCCTTAACCAGAATTTCACCCTAAAGCATAACGCTAAGCGTACCCTCACTTCATTCAAACCCGAACCCTAAGCAAAACTAACACTAACACTACACGTAACCCTAACCCTAAACCTAACCCTAACCCTGACTCTGACCTGAACCCAAACCCCTAACCCCAACCCTCTCGCTTCACATAAACTTCTCTGTAACCCTAGCCCTAAAACTAAACGTAACACTAAATCTCCCCTAACCCTGACCGTACCATAAACGTAACCCTAACTCTAAACTCAAAACTAACCCTGACCCTAACCCTAACTCTAACCCTAATCCTAACCCTAAAACTTACCCTACACACTCAGCTTCAATGGAAACCTAGGACTAACCCTCATCTTACCATCTAAACCTAACCTCAACCCTTAACCTAACCCTATCTATAACCTTCACCTAGCCCTAAACCTAAACATGACTTAACCCTAACACTAACCCTAACCCTAAATCTAAACCTAACCTTAACCCTACACTTCATCCTAACCTAAGCTCTAACCCTAACCCCTAACGCTAACCCTAAGCTCAACCCTCACCCTTCAATTAAACTTTACCCCAGCTGTAGCCCTAACCCTAAGCCGAACCCGAAACCTGACCCTAACATTAACCCAAACACCTAACCCTAACCCTAAGCCTAATCCTAAACCTAACCCTAACCTTAACCCAAATGCCTAACCCTAACCCTAACCCTCATCCTTAACCTAAACTTCACCCTAAACCTAAGGCTAACCCTAACCCTGAAAGTAAAGCTAACCCTTAACTATCCCCTAACTCTAGCCCTGACCCTAAACCTAATGCTAACCCTAGCCCTAACAGTAACACCCTAAAACATCAGCTTAATGGAAACTTAACACTAACCCTCCCATGAACCCCTAACCCTAACCCTACCCCGCATCCTACACCTAACCCAGACCTAAACCTAACCCTTTCTCTAACCCTAAATTAACCCTAACCTTAACTCTACCCTAACCCTAACAACAACTCTGAACCTGACCATAACCATCATCCTAAACCCTAGCACTAACTCCAACTCTAAATCTAACCCTAAGCTAGCCCTACCCTTTACCGTAAACCTAGCCTTAACCCTAACCTTACCCCTACCCAAACCCTAACGCTATACCTAACCCGAACACTAACCTTAACCCTACTCTAACCTTAAGCCTAACCCTGACTATTAACTGAAACTTCACCCTAACCCTAAGCCTAACTCTAACTCTAACCCTAACCATAACAATTACCCTAAACCCTCGCCTTAACTGTAAACCTAACCCTAACCCTCACCCTAATCCTTAACCGTATCCCCAACCCTAAACCTGACGCTATCCCCAAACTTATCCCTAACCCTAACCCTAATACGAACAGTAACCCAAATCTAACCCTAACCCTAATATTAAACCTAAACTTAAATCTACCCTAACCATAAACCTAACCCTAACACCCTAAACCTAACGTCTAACACCGTCTATAATCCTAACCCTTAGCATAACCCTCACCCTTAACCTAAACTTCACACTAACCCTAAACCTAACCTAACGCTGACCCTAGACATAACGCCTAACCCTCACCGAACCCTAAACCTATCCTTAACACTAACCTGCACACAAACCCAAACCCTAGCCCTCACCATAAAAATAACCCTCACCCTATCCTGAACTTCATCCAAACACTAACCATAACCTTAACCCTAAACCTAGACCTAACCCAAACCCTAACCTTAAACCTAACTCTAAGAATAACGCTAGTCCATCTGTAACCCTAAACCGAACACTTACAATAGCCCTGAACCTAACCCTAAAATAATCCTAATCCTAACCCTAGACCTAATCCTAACCCTACCCCTAACCCTGACCCTAAATAGAACACTAAGTCTAACCCTCAACATGGACCTAAACCTAATTATTACCCTACACCTAACCCTAATCCTAAACCAAACCCTAACTCTGACTATAACCCTAATC
This sequence comes from Loxodonta africana, assembly GCF_030014295.1. Classification (NCBI taxonomy): domain Eukaryota; kingdom Metazoa; phylum Chordata; class Mammalia; order Proboscidea; family Elephantidae; genus Loxodonta; species Loxodonta africana. The sequence goes on along the minus strand of NW_026975100.1, from coordinate 116,195 downwards.
GTAACAATTACCCTAAACCCTCACCTTAACTGGAAAACTAACCGTAACCCGCACCCTAAATCCTAACCGTATCCCACAACCCTAACCCTAATGCTATCCCTAACCCTAACCCTAACATTAACCTGAAACCCCTGAGCCCTAATGATAAACCTAACCCTAACACAAACCCTAACCCTAACACCAAAGCCTAGCAAAAACCTTAACACTAACTCTCACCCTAACTCTAACACTAACCCGAAACCGAATCATGCACCTAACCCTAAGCCTAAACCAAACCTAACCATGACCAGAACCGCAAGGCCTAACCGGAACCCTCACCCAAACCCTAACCCTAAACTACACCTCTAACCCCTAACGCCTTATCATAACGGTAATCCTAACCCTAACCAACCCTAACCCTACAACTAACCCTCACCCCAACCACAAAGCCTAACACAACCATGACCCTAACCCTAAACGTAACACTAAACTTAACCCTAACCTTAAATCTAACCCTAACCCTAAAACTGAACACAACCCCTGAACGTAACCCTAACCCTGAACATAACCTTAACACTAACCTGAAAACAAGCCCAAACCTTAGCCATAACCCTAACCCTCACCCTATCTTAATCTTCACCCTATCCCTAACCTAAAACTCACTCTGACTTTAACCCTAACCCTCCCCATAAACCTAACCCTCACCTTAACCTTGGCCCACCTGTAACCCGAAACCTAACCCTTACAATAACTCTGACCCTAATCCTCGCCCTAAACCTAATTCTAATTCTAACCCTGACCCTGACCCTAACCCTAACCTAACCTCAACCCTATCTTTAAGCCTACCATAAACTTAAACCTAACCCTAACCCTTAACCTTAACTCTAACCCTAACCCTAGCCCTAACCCTAACCTTAACGGTAACACTTACCCAGAACCCTCACCTTAACTGTAAATGTAACTCTAACTCTTACCCTAACCCTAAACTTAACCCTAATTATAACCTTAACCTAAACCTAACTGAAACAGTAACCCTTAACCCTAACTCTAATCCTAATCCTTAGCCTAAAACTAACCTTAACCCTAAACCTAACCCTAACCACTGACCCTAACTCTAACCCTAACCCTGAGCCGAATCCTCACCCTTAACCAGAATTTCACCCTAAAGCATAACGCTAAGCGTACCCTCACTTCATTCAAACCTGAACCCTAAGCAAAACTAACACTAACACTACACGTAACCCTAACCCTAAACCTAACCCTAACCCTGACTCTGACCTGAACCCAAACCCCTAACCCCAACCCTCTCGCTTCACATAAACTTCTCTGTAACCCTAGCCCTAAAACTAAACGTAACACTAAATCTCCCCTAACCCTGACCGTACCATAAACGTAACCCTAACTCTAAACTCAAAACTAACCCTGACCCTAACCCTAACTCTAACCCTAATCCTAACCCTAAAACTTACCCTACACACTCAGCTTCAATGGAAACCTAGGACTAACCCTCATCTTACCATCTAAACCTAACCTCAACCCTTAACCTAACCCTATCTATAACCTTCACCTAGCCCTAAACCTAAACATGACTTAACCCTAACACTAACCCTAACCCTAAATCTAAACCTAACCTTAACCCTACACTTCATCCTAACCTAAGCTCTAACCCTAACCCCTAACGCTAACCCTAAGCTCAACCCTCACCCTTCAATTAAACTTTACCCCAGCTGTAGCCCTAACCCTAAGCCGAACCCGAAACCTGACCCTAACATTAACCCAAACACCTAACCCTAACCCTAAGCCTAATCCTAAACCTAACCCTAACCTTAACCCAAATGCCTAACCCTAACCCTCATCCTTAACCTAAACTTCACCCTAAACCTAAGGCTAACCCTAACGCTGAAAGTAAAGCTAACCCTTAACTATCCCCTAACTCTAGCCCTGACCCTAAACCTAATGCTAATCCTAGCCCTAACAGTAACACCCTAAAACATCAGCTTAATGGAAACTTAACACTGACCCTCCCATGAACCCCTAACCCTAACCCTACCCCGCATCCTACACCTAACCCAGACCTAAACCTAACCCTTTCTCTAACCCTAAATTAACCCTAACCTTAACTCTACCCTAACCCTAACAACAACTCTGAACCTGACCATAACCATCATCCTAAACCCTAGCACTAACTCCAACTCTAAATCTAACCCTAAGCTAGCCCTACCCTTTACCGTAAACCTAGCCTTAACCCTAACCTTACCCCTACCCAAACCCTAACGCTATACCTAACCCGAACACTAACCTTAACCCTACTCTAACCTTAAGCCTAACCCTGACTATTAACTGAAACTTCACCCTAACCCTAAGCCTAACTCTAACTCTAACCCTAACCATAACAATTACCCTAAACCCTCGCCTTAACTGTAAACCTAACCCGAACCCTCACCCTAATCCTTAACCGTATCCCCAACCCTAAACCTGACGCTATCCCCAAACTTATCCCTAACCCTAACCCTAATACGAACAGTAACCCAAATCTAACCCTAACCCTAATATTAAACCTAAACTTAAATCTACCCTAACCATAAACCTAACCCTAACACCCTAAACCTAACGTCTAACACCGTCTATAATCCTAACCCTTAGCATAACCCTCACCCTTAACCTAAACTTCACACTAACCCTAAACCTAACCTAACGCTGACCCTAGACATAACGCCTAACCCTCACCGAACCCTAAACCTATCCTTAACACTAACCTGCACACAAACCCAAACCCTAGCCCTCACCATAAAAATAACCCTCACCCTATCCTGAACTTCATCCAAACACTAACCATAACCTTAACCCTAAACCTAGACCTAACCCAAACCCTAACCTTAAACCTAACTCTAAGAATAACGCTAGTCCATCTGTAACCCTAAACCGAACACTTACAATAGCCCTGAACCTAACCCTAAAATAATCCTAATCCTAACCGTAGACCTAATCCTAACCCTACCCCTAACCCTGACCCTAAATAGAACACTAAGTCTAACCCTCAACATGGACCTAAACCTAATTCTTACCCTACACCTAACCCTAATCCTAAACCAAACCCTAACTCTGACTATAACCCTAATCGTAACAATTACCCTAAACCCTCACCTTAACTGGAAAACTAACCGTAACCCGCACCCTAAATCCTAACCGTATCCCACAACCCTAACCCTAATGCTATCCCTAACCCTAACCCTAACATTAACCTGAAACCCCTGAGCCCTAATGATAAACCTAACCCTAACACAAACCCTAACCCTAACACCAAAGCCTAGCAAAAACCTTAACACTAACTCTCACCCTAACTCTAACACTAACCCGAAACCGAATCATGCACCTAACCCCAAGCCTAAACCAAACCTAACCATGACCAGAACCGCAAGGCCTAACCGGAACCCTCACCCAAACCCTAACCCTAAACTACACCTCTAACCCCTAACGCCTTATCATAACGGTAATCCTATCCCTAACCAACCCTAACCCTAAAACTAACCCTCACCCCAACCACAAAGCCTAACACAACCATGACCCTAACCCTAAACGTAACACTAAACTTAACCCTAACCTTAAATCTAACCCTAACCCTAAAACTGAACACAACCCCTGAACGTAACCCTAACCCTGAACATAACCTTAACACTAACCTGAAAACAAGCCCAAACCTTAGCCATAACCCTAACCCTCACCCTATCTTAATCTTCACCCTATCCCTAACCTAAAACTCACCCTGACTTTAACCCTAACCCTCCCCATAAACCTAACCCTCACCTTAACCTTGGCCCACCTGTAACCCGAAACCTAACCCTTACAATAACTCTGACCCTAATCCTCGCCCTAAACCTAATTCTAATTCTAACCCTGACCCTGACCCTAACCCTAACCTAACCTCAACCCTATCTTTAAGCCTACCATAAACTTAAACCTAACCCTAACCCTTAACCTTAACTCTAACCCTAACCCTAGCCCTAACCCTAACCTTAACGGTAACACTTACCCAGAACCCTCACCTTAACTGTAAATGTAACTCTAACTCTTACCCTAACCCTAAACTTAACCCTAATTATAACCTTAACCTAAACCTAACTGAAACAGTAACCCTTAACCCTAACTCTAATCCTAATCCTTAGCCTAAAACTAACCTTAACCCTAAACCTAACCCTAACCACTGACCCTAACTCTAACCCTAACCCTGAGCCGAACCCTCACCCTTAACCAGAATTTCACCCTAAAGCATAACGCTAAGCGTACCCTCACTTCATTCAAACCCGAACCCTAAGCAAAACTAACACTAACACTACACGTAACCCTAACCCTAAACCTAACCCTAACCCTGACTCTGACCTGAACCCAAACCCCTAACCCCAACCCTCTCGCTTCACATAAACTTCTCTGTAACCCTAGCCCTAAAACTAAACGTAACACTAAATCTCCCCTAACCCTGACCGTTCCATAAACGTAACCCTAACTCTAAACTCAAAACTAACCCTGACCCTAACCCTAACTCTATCCCTAATCCTAACCCTAAAACTTACCCTACACACTCAGCTTCAATGGAAACCTAGCACTAACCCTCATCTTACCATCTAAACCTAACCTCAACCCTTAACCTAACCCTATCTATAACCTTCACCTAGCCCTAAACCTAAACATGACTTAACCCTAACACTAACCCTAACCCTAAATCTAAACCTAACCTTAACCCTACACTTAATCCTAACCTAAGCTCTAACCCTAACCCCTAACGCTAACCCTAAGCTCAACCCTCACCCTTCAATTAAACTTTACCCCAGCTGTAGCCCTAACCCTAAGCCGAACCCTAAACCTGACCCTAACATTAACCCAAACACCTAACCCTAACCCTAAGCCTAATCCTAAACCTAACCCTAACCTTAACCCAAATGCCTAACCCTAACCCTAACCCTCATCCTTAACCTAAACTTCACCCTAAACCTAAGGCTAACCCTAACCCTGAAAGTAAAGCTAACCCTTAACTATCCCCTAACTCTAGCCCTGACCCTAAACCTAATGCTAACCCTAGCCCTAACAGTAACACCCTAAAACATCAGCTTAATGGAAACTTAACACTGACCCTCCCATGAACCCCTAACCCTAACCCTACCCCGCATCCTACACCTAACCCAGACCTAAACCTAACCCTTTCTCTAACCCTAAATTAACCCTAACCTTAACTCTACCCTAACCCTAACAACAACTCTAAACCTGACCATAACCATCATCCTAAACCCTAGCACTAACTCCAACTCTAAATCTAACCCTAAGCTAGCCCTACCCTTTACCGTAAACCTAGCCTTAACCCTAACCTTACCCCTACCCAAACCCTAACGCTATACCTAACCCGAACACTAACCTTAACCCTACTCTAACCTTAAGCCTAACCCTGACTATTAACTGAAACTTCACCCTAACCCTAAGCCTAACTCTAACTCTAACCCTAACCATAACAATTACCCTAAACCCTCGCCTTAACTGTAAACCTAACCCTAACCCTCACCCTAATCCTTAACCGTATCCCCAACCCTAAACCTAACGCTATCCCCAAACTTATCCCTAACCCTAACCCTAATACGAACAGTAACCCAAATCTAACCCTAACCCTAATATTAAACCTAAACTTAAATCTACCCTAACCATAAACCTAACCCTAACACCCTAAACCTAACGTCTAACACCGTCTATAATCCTAACCCTTACCATAACCCTCACCCTTAACCTAAACTTCACACTAACCCTAAACCTAACCTAACGCTGACCCTAGACATAACGCCTAACCCTCACCGAACCCTAAACCTATCCTTAACACTAACCTGCACACAAACCCAAACCCTAGCCCTCACCATAAAAATAACCCTCACCCTATCCTGAACTTCATCCAAACACTAACCATAACCTTAACCCTAAACCTAGACCTAACCCAAACCCTAACCTTAAACCTAACTCTAAGAATAACGCTAGTCCATCTGTAACCCTAAACCGAACACTTACAATAGCCCTGAACCTAACCCTAAAATAATCCTAATCCTAACCCTAGACCTAATCCTAACCCTACCCCTAACCCTGACCCTAAATAGAACACTAAGTCTAACCCTCAACATGGACCTAAACCTAATTCTTACCCTACACCTAACCCTAATCCTAAACCAAACCCTAACTCTGACTATAACCCTAATCGTAACAATTACCCTAAACCCTCACCTTAACTGGAAAACTAACCGTAACCCGCACCCTAAATCCTAACCGTATCCCACAACCCTAACCCTAATGCTATCCCTAACCCTAACCCTAACATTAACCTGAAACCCCTGAGCCCTAATGATAAACCTAACCCTAACACAAACCCTAACCCTAACACCAAAGCCTAGCAAAAACCTTAACACTAACTCTCACCCTAACTCTAACACTAACCCGAAACCGAATCATGCACCTAACCCCAAGCCTAAACCAAACCTAACCATGACCAGAACCGCAAGGCCTAACCGGAACCCTCACCCAAACCCTAACCCTAAACTACACCTCTAACCCCTAACGCCTTATCATAACGGTAATCCTAACCCTAACCAACCCTAACCCTAAAACTAACCCTCACCCCAACCACAAAGCCTAACACAACCATGACCCTAACCCTAAACGTAACACTAAACTTAACCCTAACCTTAAATCTAACCCTAACCCTAAAACTGAACACAACCCCTGAACGTAACCCTAACCCTGAACATAACCTTAACACTAACCTGAAAACAAGCCCAAACCTTAGCCATAACCCTAACCCTCACCCTATCTTAATCTTCACCCTATCCCTAACCTAAAACTCACCCTGACTTTAACCCTAACCCTCCCCATAAACCTAACCCTCACCTTAACCTTGGCCCACCTGTAACCCGAAACCTAACCCTTACAATAACTCTGACCCTAATCCTCGCCCTAAACCTAATTCTAATTCTAACCCTGACCCTGACCCTAACCCTAACCTAACCTCAACCCTATCTTTAAGCCTACCATAAACTTAAACCTAACCCTAACCCTTAACCTTAACTCTAACCCTAACCCTAGCCCTAACCCTAACCTTAACGGTAACACTTACCCAGAACCCTCACCTTAACTGTAAATGTAACTCTAACTCTTACCCTAACCCTAAACTTAACCCTAATTATAACCTTAACCTAAACCTAACTGAAACAGTAACCCTTAACCCTAACTCTAATCCTAATCCTTAGCCTAAAACTAACCTTAACCCTAAACCTAACCCTAACCACTGACCCTAACTCTAACCCTAACCCTGAGCCGAACCCTCACCCTTAACCAGAATTTCACCCTAAAGCATAACGCTAAGCGTACCCTCACTTCATTCAAACCCGAACCCTAAGCAAAACTAACACTAACACTACACGTAACCCTAACCCTAAACCTAACCCTAACCCTGACTCTGACCTGAACCCAAACCCCTAACCCCAACCCTCTCGCTTCACATAAACTTCTCTGTAACCCTAGCCCTAAAACTAAACGTAACACTAAATCTCCCCTAACCCTGACCGTACCATAAACGTAACCCTAACTCTAAACTCAAAACTAACCCTGACCCTAACCCTAACTCTAACCCTAATCCTAACCCTAAAACTTACCCTACACACTCAGCTTCAATGGAAACCTAGCAGTAACCCTCATCTTACCATCTAAACCTAACCTCAACCCTTAACCTAACCCTATCTATAACCTTCACCTAGCCCTAAACCTAAACATGACTTAACCCTAACACTAACCCTAACCCTAAATCTAAACCTAACCTTAACCCTACACTTAATCCTAACCTAAGCTCTAACCCTAACCCCTAACGCTAACCCTAAGCTCAACCCTCACCCTTCAATTAAACTTTACCCCAGCTGTAGCCCTAACCCTAAGCCGAACCCTAAACCTGACCCTAACATTAACCCAAACACCTAACCCTAACCCTAAGCCTAATCCTAAACCTAACCCTAACCTTAACCCAAATGCCTAACCCTAACCCTCATCCTTAACCTAAACTTCACCCTAAACCTAAGGCTAACCCTAACCCTGAAAGTAAAGCTAACCCTTAACTATCCCCTAACTCTAGCCCTGACCCTAAACCTAATGCTAACCCTAGCCCTAACAGTAACACCCTAAAACATCAGCTTAATGGAAACTTAACACTGACCCTCCCATGAACCCCTAACCCTAACCCTACCCCGCATCCTACACCTAACCCAGACCTAATCCTAACCCTTTCTCTAACCCTAAATTAACCCTAACCTTAACTCTACCCTAACCCTAACAACAACTCTGAACCTGACCATAACCATCATCCTAAACCCTAGCACTAACTCCAACTCTAAATCTAACCCTAAGCTAGCCCTACCCTTTACCGTAAACCTAGCCTTAACCCTAACCTTACCCCTACCCAAACCCTAACGCTATACCTAACCCGAACACTAACCTTAACCCTACTCTAACCTTAAGCCTAACCCTGACTATTAACTGAAACTTCACCCTAACCCTAAGCCTAACTCTAACTCTAACCCTAACCATAACAATTACCCTAAACCCTCGCCTTAACTGTAAACCTAACCCTAACCCTCACCCTAATCCTTAACCGTATCCCCAACCCTAAACCTGACGCTATCCCCAAACTTATCCCTAACCCTAACCCTAATACGAACAGTAACCCAAATCTAACCCTAACCCTAATATTAAACCTAAACTTAAATCTACCCTAACCATAAACCTAACCCTAACACCCTAAACCTAACGTCTAACACCGTCTATAATCCTAACCCTTACCATAACCCTCACCCTTAACCTAAACTTCACACTAACCCTAAACCTAACCTAACGCTGACCCTAGACATAACGCCTAACCCTCACCGAACCCTAAACCTATCCTTAACACTAACCTGCACACAAACCCAAACCCTAGCCCTCACCATAAAAATAACCCTCACCCTATCCTGAACTTCATCCAAACACTAACCATAACCTTAACCCTAAACCTAGACCTAACCCAAACCCTAACCTTAAACCTAACTCTAAGAATAACGCTAGTCCATCTGTAACCCTAAACCGAACACTTACAATAGCCCTGAACCTAACCCTAAAATAATCCTAATCCTAACCCTAGACCTAATCCTAACCCTACCCCTAACCCTGACCCTAAATAGAACACTAAGTCTAACCCTCAACATGGACCTAAACCTAATTCTTACCCTACACCTAACCCTAATCCTAAACCAAACCCTAACTCTGACTATAACCCTAATCGTAACAATTACCCTAAACCCTCACCTTAACTGGAAAACTAACCGTAACCCGCACCCTAAATCCTAACCGTATCCCACAACCCTAACCCTAATGCTATCCCTAACCCTAACCCTAACATTAACCTGAAACCCCTGAGCCCTAATGATAAACCTAACCCTAACACAAACCCTAACCCTAACACCAAAGCCTAGCAAAAACCTTAACACTAACTCTCACCCTAACTCTAACACTAACCCGAAACCGAATCATGCACCTAACCCCAAGCCTAAACCAAACCTAACCATGACCAGAACCGCAAGGCCTAACCGGAACCCTCACCCAAACCCTAACCCTAAACTACACCTCTAACCCCTAACGCCTTATCATAACGGTAATCCTAACCCTAACCAACCCTAACCCTAAAACTAACCCTCACCCCAACCACAAAGCCTAACACAACCATGACCCTAACCCTAAACGTAACACTAAACTTAACCCTAACCTTAAATCTAACCCTAACCCTAAAACTGAACACAACCCCTGAACGTAACCCTAACCCTGAACATAACCTTAACACTAACCTGAAAACAAGCCCAAACCTTAGCCATAACCCTAACCCTCACCCTATCTTAATCTTCACCCTATCCCTAACCTAAAACTCACCCTGACTTTAACCCTAACCCTCCCCATAAACCTAACCCTCACCTTAACCTTGGCCCACCTGTAACCCGAAACCTAACCCTTACAATAACTCTGACCCTAATCCTCGCCCTAAACCTAATTCTAATTCTAACCCTGACCCTGACCCTAACCCTAACCTAACCTCAACCCTATCTTTAAGCCTACCATAAACTTAAACCTAACCCTAACCCTTAACCTTAACTCTAACCCTAACCCTAGCCCTAACCCTAACCTTAACGGTAACACTTACCCAGAACCCTCACCTTAACTGTAAATGTAACTCTAACTCTTACCCTAACCCTAAACTTAACCCTAATTATAACCTTAACCTAAACCTAACTGAAACAGTAACCCTTAACCCTAACTCTAATCCTAATCCTTAGCCTAAAACTAACCTTAACCCTAAACCTAACCCTAACCACTGACCCTAACTCTAACCCTAACCCTGAGCCGAACCCTCACCCTTAACCAGAATTTCACCCTAAAGCATAACGCTAAGCGTACCCTCACTTCATTCAAACCCGAACCCTAAGCAAAACTAACACTAACACTACACGTAACCCTAACCCTAAACCTAACCCTAACCCTGACTCTGACCTGAACCCAAACCCCTAACCCCAACCCTCTCGCTTCACATAAACTTCTCTGTAACCCTAGCCCTAAAACTAAACGTAACACTAAATCTCCCCTAACCCTGACCGTACCATAAACGTAACCCTAACTCTAAACTCAAAACTAACCCTGACCCTAACCCTAACTCTAACCCTAATCCTAACCCTAAAACTTACCCTACACACTCAGCTTCAATGGAAACCTAGCAGTAACCCTCATCTTACCATCTAAACCTAACCTCAACCCTTAACCTAACCCTATCTATAACCTTCACCTAGCCCTAAACCTAAACATGACTTAACCCTAACACTAACCCTAACCCTAAATCTAAACCTAACCTTAACCCTACACTTAATCCTAACCTAAGCTCTAACCCTAACCCCTAACGCTAACCCTAAGCTCAACCCTCACCCTTCAATTAAACTTTACCCCAGCTGTAGCCCTAACCCTAAGCCGAACCCTAAACCTGACCCTAACATTAACCCAAACACCTAACCCTAACCCTAAGCCTAATCCTAAACCTAACCCTAACCTTAACCCAAATGCCTAACCCTAACCCTCATCCTTAACCTAAACTTCACCCTAAACCTAAGGCTAACCCTAACCCTGAAAGTAAAGCTAACCCTTAACTATCCCCTAACTCTAGCCCTGACCCTAAACCTAATGCTAACCCTAGCCCTAACAGTAACACCCTAAAACATCAGCTTAATGGAAACTTAACACTGACCCTCCCATGAACCCCTAACCCTAACCCTACCCCGCATCCTACACCTAACCCAGACCTAATCCTAACCCTTTCTCTAACCCTAAATTAACCCTAACCTTAACTCTACCCTAACCCTAACAACAACTCTGAACCTGACCATAACCATCATCCTAAACCCTAGCACTAACTCCAACTCTAAATCTAACCCTAAGCTAGCCCTACCCTTTACCGTAAACCTAGCCTTAACCCTAACCTTACCCCTACCCAAACCCTAACGCTATACCTAACCCGAACACTAACCTTAACCCTACTCTAACCTTAAGCCTAACCCTGACTATTAACTGAAACTTCACCCTAACCCTAAGCCTAACTCTAACTCTAACCCTAACCATAACAATTACCCTAAACCCTCGCCTTAACTGTAAACCTAACCCTAACCCTCACCCTAATCCTTAACCGTATCCCCAACCCTAAACCTGACGCTATCCCCAAACTTATCCCTAACCCTAACCCTAATACGAACAGTAACCCAAATCTAACCCTAACCCTAATATTAAACCTAAACTTAAATCTACCCTAACCATAAACCTAACCCTAACACCCTAAACCTAACGTCTAACACCGTCTATAATCCTAACCCTTACCATAACCCTCACCCTTAACCTAAACTTCACACTAACCCTAAACCTAACCTAACGCTGACCCTAGACATAACGCCTAACCCTCACCGAACCCTAAACCTATCCTTAACACTAACCTGCACACAAACCCAAACCCTAGCCCTCACCATAAAAATAACCCTCACCCTATCCTGAACTTCATCCAAACACTAACCATAACCTTAACCCTAAACCTAGACCTAACCCAAACCCTAACCTTAAACCTAACTCTAAGAATAACGCTAGTCCATCTGTAACCCTAAACCGAACACTTACAATAGCCCTGAACCTAACCCTAAAATAATCCTAATCCTAACCCTAGACCTAATCCTAACCCTACCCCTAACCCTGACCCTAAATAGAACACTAAGTCTAACCCTCAACATGGACCTAAACCTAATTCTTACCCTACACCTAACCCTAATCCTAAACCAAACCCTAACTCTGACTATAACCCTAATCGTAACAATTACCCTAAACCCTCACCTTAACTGGAAAACTAACCGTAACCCGCACCCTAAATCCTAACCGTATCCCACAACCCTAACCCTAATGCTATCCCTAACCCTAACCCTAACATTAACCTGAAACCCCTGAGCCCTAATGATAAACCTAACCCTAACACAAACCCTAACCCTAACACCAAAGCCTAGCAAAAACCTTAACACTAACTCTCACCCTAACTCTAACACTAACCCGAAACCGAATCATGCACCTAACCCCAAGCCTAAACCAAACCTAACCATGACCAGAACCGCAAGGCCTAACCGGAACCCTCACCCAAACCCTAACCCTAAACTACACCTCTAACCCCTAACGCCTTATCATAACGGTAATCCTATCCCTAACCAACCCTAACCCTAAAACTAACCCTCACCCCAACCACAAAGCCTAACACAACCATGACCCTAACCCTAAACGTAACACTAAACTTAACCCTAACCTTAAATCTAACCCTAACCCTAAAACTGAACACAACCCCTGAACGTAACCCTAACCCTGAACATAACCTTAACACTAACCTGAAAACAAGCCCAAACCTTAGCCATAACCCTAACCCTCACCCTATCTTAATCTTCACCCTATCCCTAACCTAAAACTCACCCTGACTTTAACCCTAACCCTCCCCATAAACCTAACCCTCACCTTAACCTTGGCCCACCTGTAACCCGAAACCTAACCCTTACAATAACTCTGACCCTAATCCTCGCCCTAAACCTAATTCTAATTCTAACCCTGACCCTGACCCTAACCCTAACCTAACCTCAACCCTATCTTTAAGCCTACCATAAACTTAAACCTAACCCTAACCCTTAACCTTAACTCTAACCCTAACCCTAGCCCTAACCCTAACCTTAACGGTAACACTTACCCAGAACCCTCACCTTAACTGTAAATGTAACTCTAACTCTTACCCTAACCCTAAACTTAACCCTAATTATAACCTTAACCTAAACCTAACTGAAACAGTAACCCTTAACCCTAACTCTAATCCTAATCCTTAGCCTAAAACTAACCTTAACCCTAAACCTAACCCTAACCACTGACCCTAACTCTAACCCTAACCCTGAGCCGAACCCTCACCCTTAACCAGAATTTCACCCTAAAGCATAACGCTAAGCGTACCCTCACTTCATTCAAACCCGAACCCTAAGCAAAACTAACACTAACACTACACGTAACCCTAACCCTAAACCTAACCCTAACCCTGACTCTGACCTGAACCCAAACCCCTAACCCCAACCCTCTCGCTTCACATAAACTTCTCTGTAACCCTAGCCCTAAAACTAAACGTAACACTAAATCTCCCCTAACCCTGACCGTACCATAAACGTAACCCTAACTCTAAACTCAAAACTAACCCTGACCCTAACCCTAACTCTATCCCTAATCCTAACCCTAAAACTTACCCTACACACTCAGCTTCAATGGAAACCTAGCACTAACCCTCATCTTACCATCTAAACCTAACCTCAACCCTTAACCTAACCCTATCTATAACCTTCACCTAGCCCTAAACCTAAACATGACTTAACCCTAACACTAACCCTAACCCTAAATCTAAACCTAACCTTAACCCTACACTTAATCCTAACCTAAGCTCTAACCCTAACCCCTAACGCTAACCCTAAGCTCAACCCTCACCCTTCAATTAAACTTTACCCCAGCTGTAGCCCTAACCCTAAGCCGAACCCTAAACCTGACCCTAACATTAACCCAAACACCTAACCCTAACCCTAAGCCTAATCCTAAACCTAACCCTAACCTTAACCCAAATGCCTAACCCTAACCCTAACCCTCATCCTTAACCTAAACTTCACCCTAAACCTAAGGCTAACCCTAACCCTGAAAGTAAAGCTAACCCTTAACTATCCCCTAACTCTAGCCCTGACCCTAAACCTAATGCTAACCCTAGCCCTAACAGTAACACCCTAAAACATCAGCTTAATGGAAACTTAACACTGACCCTCCCATGAACCCCTAACCCTAACCCTACCCCGCATCCTACACCTAACCCAGACCTAAACCTAACCCTTTCTCTAACCCTAAATTAACCCTAACCTTAACTCTACCCTAACCCTAACAACAACTCTGAACCTGACCATAACCATCATCCTAAACCCTAGCACTAACTCCAACTCTAAATCTAACCCTAAGCTAGCCCTACCCTTTACCGTAAACCTAGCCTTAACCCTAACCTTACCCCTACCCAAACCCTAACGCTATACCTAACCCGAACACTAACCTTAACCCTACTCTAACCTTAAGCCTAACCCTGACTATTAACTGAAACTTCACCCTAACCCTAAGCCTAACTCTAACTCTAACCCTAACCATAACAATTACCCTAAACCCTCGCCTTAACTGTAAACCTAACCCTAACCCTCACCCTAGTCCTTAACCGTATCCCCAACCCTAAACCTAACGCTATCCCCAAACTTATCCCTAACCCTAACCCTAATACGAACAGTAACCCAAATCTAACCCTAACCCTAATATTAAACCTAAACTTAAATCTACCCTAACCATAAACCTAACCCTAACACCCTAAACCTAACGTCTAACACCGTCTATAATCCTAACCCTTACCATAACCCTCACCCTTAACCTAAACTTCACACTAACCCTAAACCTAACCTAACGCTGACCCTAGACATAACGCCTAACCCTCACCGAACCCTAAACCTATCCTTAACACTAACCTGCACACACACCCAAACCCTAGCCCTCACCGTAAAAATAACCCTCACCCTATCCTGAACTTCATCCAAACACTAACCATAACCTTAACCCTAAACCTAGACCTAACCCAAACCCTAACCTTAAACCTAACTCTAAGAATAACGCTAGTCCATCTGTAACCCTAAACCGAACACTTACAATAGCCCTGAACCTAACCCTAAAATAATCCTAATCCTAACCCTAGACCTAATCCTAACCCTACCCCTAACCCTGACCCTAAATAGAACACTAAGTCTAACCCTCAACATGGACCTAAACCTAATTCTTACCCTACACCTAACCCTAATCCTAAACCAAACCCTAACTCTGACTATAACCCTAATCGTAACAATTACCCTAAACCCTCACCTTAACTGGAAAACTAACCGTAACCCGCACCCTAAATCCTAACCGTATCCCACAACCCTAACCCTAATGCTATCCCTAACCCTAACCCTAACATTAACCTGAAACCCCTGAGCCCTAATGATAAACCTAACCCTAACACAAACCCTAACCCTAACACCAAAGCCTAGCAAAAACCTTAACACTAACTCTCACCCTAACTCTAACACTAACCCGAAACCGAATCATGCACCTAACCCTAAGCCTAAACCAAACCTAACCATGACCAGAACCGCAAGGCCTAACCGGAACCCTCACCCAAACCCTAACCCTAAACTACACCTCTAACCCCTAACTCCTTATCATAACGGTAATCCTATCCCTAACCAACCCTAACCCTAAAACTAACCCTCACCCCAACCACAAAGCCTAACACAACCATGACCCTAACCCTAAACGTAACACTAAACTTAACCCTAACCTTAAATCTAACCCTAACCCTAAAACTGAACACAACCCCTGAACGTAACCCTAACCCTGAACATAACCTTAACACTAACCTGAAAACAAGCCCAAACCTTAGCCATAACCCTAACCCTCACCCTATCTTAATCTTCACCCTATCCCTAACCTAAAACTCACCCTGACTTTAACCCTAACCCTCCCCATAAACCTAACCCTCACCTTAACCTTGGCCCACCTGTAACCCGAAACCTAACCCTTACAATAACTCTGACCCTAATCCTCGCCCTAAACCTAATTCTAATTCTAACCCTGACCCTGACCCTAACCCTAACCTAACCTCAACCCTATCTTTAAGCCTACCATAAACTTAAACCTAACCCTAACCCTTAACCTTAACTCTAACCCTAACCCTAGCCCTAACCCTAACCTTAACGGTAACACTTACCCAGAACCCTCACCTTAACTGTAAATGTAACTCTAACTCTTACCCTAACCCTAAACTTAACCCTAATTATAACCTTAACCTAAACCTAACTGAAACAGTAACCCTTAACCCTAACTCTAATCCTAATCCTTAGCCTAAAACTAACCTTAACCCTAAACCTAACCCTAACCACTGACCCTAACTCTAACCCTAACCCTGAGCCGAACCCTCACCCTTAACCAGAATTTCACCCTAAAGCATAACGCTAAGCGTACCCTCACTTCATTCAAACCCGAACCCTAAGCAAAACTAACACTAACACTACACGTAACCCTAACCCTAAACCTAACCCTAACCCTGACTCTGACCTGAACCCAAACCCCTAACCCCAACCCTCTCGCTTCACATAAACTTCTCTGTAACCCTAGCCCTAAAACTAAACGTAACACTAAATCTCCCCTAACCCTGACCGTACCATAAACGTAACCCTAACTCTAAACTCAAAACTAACCCTGACCCTAACCCTAACTCTATCCCTAATCCTAACCCTAAAACTTACCCTACACACTCAGCTTCAATGGAAACCTAGCACTAACCCTCATCTTACCATCTAAACCTAACCTCAACCCTTAACCTAACCCTATCTATAACCTTCACCTAGCCCTAAACCTAAACATGACTTAACCCTAACACTAACCCTAACCCTAAATCTAAACCTAACCTTAACCCTACACTTAATCCTAACCTAAGCTCTAACCCTAACCCCTAACGCTAACCCTAAGCTCAACCCTCACCCTTCAATTAAACTTTACCCCAGCTGTAGCCCTAACCCTAAGCCGAACCCTAAACCTGACCCTAACATTAACCCAAACACCTAACCCTAACCCTAAGCCTAATCCTAAACCTAACCCTAACCTTAACCCAAATGCCTAACCCTAACCCTAACCCTCATCCTTAACCTAAACTTCACCCTAAACCTAAGGCTAACCCTAACCCTGAAAGTAAAGCTAACCCTTAACTATCCCCTAACTCTAGCCCTGACCCTAAACCTAATGCTAACCCTAGCCCTAACAGTAACACCCTAAAACATCAGCTTAATGGAAACTTAACACTAACCCTCCCATGAACCCCTAACCCTAACCCTACCCCGCATCCTACACCTAACCCAGACCTAAACCTAACCCTTTCTCTAACCCTAAATTAACCCTAACCTTAACTCTACCCTAACCCTAACAACAACTCTGAACCTGACCATAACCATCATCCTAAACCCTAGCACTAACTCCAACTCTAAATCTAACCCTAAGCTAGCCCTACCCTTTACCGTAAACCTAGCCTTAACCCTAACCTTACCCCTACCCAAACCCTAACGCTATACCTAACCCGAACACTAACCTTAACCCTACTCTAACCTTAAGCCTAACCCTGACTATTAACTGAAACTTCACCCTAACCCTAAGCCTAACTCTAACTCTAACCCTAACCATAACAATTACCCTAAACCCTCGCCTTAACTGTAAACCTAACCCTAACCCTCACCCTAAACCTTAACCGTATCCCCAACCCTAAACCTAACGCTATCCCCAAACTTATCCCTAACCCTAACCCTAATACGAACAGTAACCCAAATCTAACCCTAACCCTAATATTAAACCTAAACTTAAATCTACCCTAACCATAAACCTAACCCTAACACCCTAAACCTAACGTCTAACACCGTCTATAATCCTAACCCTTACCATAACCCTCACCCTTAACCTAAACTTCACACTAACCCTAAACCTAACCTAACGCTGACCCTAGACATAACGCCTAACCCTCACCGAACCCTAAACCTATCCTTAACACTAACCTGCACACAAACCCAAACCCTAGCCCTCACCATAAAAATAACCCTCACCCTATCCTGAACTTCATCCAAACACTAACCATAACCTTAACCCTAAACCTAGACCTAACCCAAACCCTAACCTTAAACCTAACTCTAAGAATAACGCTAGTCCATCTGTAACCCTAAACCGAACACTTACAATAGCCCTGAACCTAACCCTAAAATAATCCTAATCCTAACCCTAGACCTAATCCTAACCCTACCCCTAACCCTTACCCTAAATAGAACACTAAGTCTAACCCTCAACATGGACCTAAACCTAATTCTTACCCTACACCTAACCCTAATCCTAAACCAAACCCTAACTCTGACTATAACCCTAATCGTAACAATTACCCTAAACCCTCACCTTAACTGGAAAACTAACCGTAACCCGCACCCTAAATCCTAACCGTATCCCACAACCCTAACCCTAATGCTATCCCTAACCCTAACCCTAACATTAACCTGAAACCCCTGAGCCCTAATGATAAACCTAACCCTAACACAAACCCTAACCCTAACACCAAAGCCTAGCAAAAACCTTAACACTAACTCTCACCCTAACTCTAACACTAACCCGAAACCGAATCATGCACCTAACCCTAAGCCTAAACCAAACCTAACCATGACCAGAACCGCAAGGCCTAACCGGAACCCTCACCCAAACCCTAACCCTAAACTACACCTCTAACCCCTAACGCCTTATCATAACGGTAATCCTAACCCTAACCAACCCTAACCCTAAAACTAACCCTCACCCCAACCACAAAGCCTAACACAACCATGACCCTAACCCTAAACGTAACACTAAACTTAACCCTAACCTTAAATCTAACCCTAACCCTAAAACTGAACACAACCCCTGAACGTAACCCTGACCCTGAACATAACCTTAACACTAACCTGAAAACAAGCCCAAACCTTAGCCATAACCCTAACCCTCACCCTATCTTAATCTTCACCCTATCCCTAACCTAAAACTCACCCTGACTTTAACCCTAACCCTCCCCATAAACCTAACCCTCACCTTAACCTTGGCCCACCTGTAACCCGAAACCTAACCCTTACAATAACTCTGGCCCTAATCCTCGCCCTAAACCTAATTCTAATTCTAACCCTGACCCTAACCCTAACCTAACCTCAACCCTATCTTTAAGCCTACCATAAACTTAAACCTAACCCTAACCCTTAACCTTAACTCTAACCCTAACCCTAGCCCTAACCCTAACCTTAACGGTAACACTTACCCAGAACCCTCACCTTAACTGTAAATGTAACTCTAACTCTTACCCTAACCCTAAACTTAACCCTAATTATAACCTTAACCTAAACCTAACTGAAACAGTAACCCTTAACCCTAACTCTAATCCTAATCCTTAGCCTAAAACTAACCTTAACCCTAAACCTAACCCTAACCACTGACCCTAACTCTAACCCTAACCCTGAGCCGAACCCTCACCCTTAACCAGAATTTCACCCTAAAGCATAACGCTAAGCGTACCCTCACTTCATTCAAACCCGAACCCTAAGCAAAACTAACACTAACACTACACGTAACCCTAACCCTAAACCTAACCCTAACCCTGACTCTGACCTGAACCCAAACCCCTAACCCCAACCCTCTCGCTTCACATAAACTTCTCTGTAACCCTAGCCCTGAAACTAAACGTAACACTAAATCTCCCCTAACCCTGACCGTACCATAAACGTAACCCTAACTCTAAACTCAAAACTAACCCTGACCCTAACCCTAACTCTAACCCTAATCCTAACCCTAAAACTTACCCTACACACTCAGCTTCAATGGAAACCTAGCACTAACCCTCATCTTACCATCTAAACCTAACCTCAACCCTTAACCTAACCCTATCTATAACCTTCACCTAGCCCTAAACCTAAACATGACTTAACCCTAACACTAACCCTAACCCTAAATCTAAACCTAACCTTAACCCTACACTTAATCCTAACCTAAGCTCTAACCCTAACCCCTAACGCTAACCCTAAGCTCAACCCTCACCCTTCAATTAAACTTTACCCCAGCTGTAGCCCTAACCCTAAGCCGAACCCTAAACCTGACCCTAACATTAACCCAAACACCTAACCCTAACCCTAAGCCTAATCCTAAACCTAACCCTAACCTTAACCCAAATGCCTAACCCTAACCCTAACCCTCATCCTTAACCTAAACTTCACCCTAAACCTAAGGCTAACCCTAACCCTGAAAGTAAAGCTAACCCTTAACTATCCCCTAACTCTAGCCCTGACCCTAAACCTAATGCTAACCCTAGCCCTAACAGTAACACCCTAAAACATCAGCTTAATGGAAACTTAACACTGACCCTCCCATGAACCCCTAACCCTAACCCTACCCCGCATCCTACACCTAACCCAGACCTAAACCTAACCCTTTCTCTAACCCTAAATTAACCCTAACCTTAACTCTACCCTAACCCTAACAACAACTCTGAACCTGACCATAACCATCATCCTAAACCCTAGCACTAACTCCAACTCTAAATCTAACCCTAAGCTAGCCCTACCCTTTACCGTAAACCTAGCCTTAACCCTAACCTTACCCCTACCCAAACCCTAACGCTATACCTAACCCGAACACTAACCTTAACCCTACTCTAACCTTAAGCCTAACCCTGACTATTAACTGAAACTTCACCCTAACCCTAAGCCTAACTCTAACTCTAACCCTAACCATAACAATTACCCTAAACCCTCGCCTTAACTGTAAACCTAACCCTAACCCTCACCCTAGTCCTTAACCGTATCCCCAACCCTAAACCTAACGCTATCCCCAAACTTATCCCTAACCCTAACCCTAATACGAACAGTAACCCAAATCTAACCCTAACCCTAATATTAAACCTAAACTTAAATCTACCCTAACCATAAACCTAACCCTAACACCCTAAACCTAACGTCTAACACCGTCTATAATCCTAACCCTTACCATAACCCTCACCCTTAACCTAAACTTCACACTAACCCTAAACCTAACCTAACGCTGACCCTAGACATAACGCCTAACCCTCACCGAACCCTAAACCTATCCTTAACACTAACCTGCACACACACCCAAACCCTAGCCCTCACCGTAAAAATAACCCTCACCCTATCCTGAACTTCATCCAAACACTAACCATAACCTTAACCCTAAACCTAGACCTAACCCAAACCCTAACCTTAAACCTAACTCTAAGAATAACGCTAGTCCATCTGTAACCCTAAACCGAACACTTACAATAGCCCTGAACCTAACCCTAAAATAATCCTAATCCTAACCCTAGACCTAATCCTAACCCTACCCCTAACCCTGACCCTAAATAGAACACTAAGTCTAACCCTCAACATGGACCTAAACCTAATTCTTACCCTACACCTAACCCTAATCCTAAACCAAACCCTGACTCTGACTATAACCCTAATCGTAACAATTACCCTAAACCCTCACCTTAACTGGAAAACTAACCGTAACCCGCACCCTAAATCCTAACCGTATCCCACAACCCTAACCCTAATGCTATCCCTAACCCTAACCCTAACATTAACCTGAAACCCCTGAGCCCTAATGATAAACCTAACCCTAACACAAACCCTAACCCTAACACCAAAGCCTAGCAAAAACCTTAACACTAACTCTCACCCTAACTCTAACACTAACCCGAAACCGAATCATGCACCTAACCCCAAGCCTAAACCAAACCTAACCATGACCAGAACCGCAAGGCCTAACCGGAACCCTCACCCAAACCCTAACCCTAAACTACACCTCTAACCCCTAACGCCTTATCATAACGGTAATCCTAACCCTAACCAACCCTAACCCTAAAACTAACCCTCACCCCAACCACAAAGCCTAACACAACCATGACCCTAACCCTAAACGTAACACTAAACTTAACCCTAACCTTAAATCTAACCCTAACCCTAAAACTGAACACAACCCCTGAACGTAACCCTAACCCTGAACATAACCTTAACACTAACCTGAAAACAAGCCCAAACCTTAGCCATAACCCTAACCCTCACCCTATCTTAATCTTCACCCTATCCCTAACCTAAAACTCACCCTGACTTTAACCCTAACCCTCCCCATAAACCTAACCCTCACCTTAACCTTGGCCCACCTGTAACCCGAAACCTAACCCTTACAATAACTCTGACCCTAATCCTCGCCCTAAACCTAATTCTAATTCTAACCCTGACCCTGACCCTAACCCTAACCTAACCTCAACCCTATCTTTAAGCCTACCATAAACTTAAACCTAACCCTAACCCTTAACCTTAACTCTAACCCTAACCCTAGCCCTAACCCTAACCTTAACGGTAACACTTACCCAGAACCCTCACCTTAACTGTAAATGTAACTCTAACTCTTACCCTAACCCTAAACTTAACCCTAATTATAACCTTAACCTAAACCTAACTGAAACAGTAACCCTTAACCCTAACTCTAATCCTAATCCTTAGCCTAAAACTAACCTTAACCCTAAACCTAACCCTAACCACTGACCCTAACTCTAACCCTAACCCTGAGCCGAACCCTCACCCTTAACCAGAATTTCACCCTAAAGCATAACGCTAAGCGTACCCTCACTTCATTCAAACCCGAACCCTAAGCAAAACTAACACTAACACTACACGTAACCCTAACCCTAAACCTAACCCTAACCCTGACTCTGACCTGAACCCAAACCCCTAACCCCAACCCTCTCGCTTCACATAAACTTCTCTGTAACCCTAGCCCTAAAACTAAACGTAACACTAAATCTCCCCTAACCCTGACCGTACCATAAACGTAACCCTAACTCTAAACTCAAAACTAACCCTGACCCTAACCCTAACTCTAACCCTAATCCTAACCCTAAAACTTACCCTACACACTCAGCTTCAATGGAAACCTAGCACTAACCCTCATCTTACCATCTAAACCTAACCTCAACCCTTAACCTAACCCTATCTATAACCTTCACCTAGCCCTAAACCTAAACATGACTTAACCCTAACACTAACCCTAACCCTAAATCTAAACCTAACCTTAACCCTACACTTCATCCTAACCTAAGCTCTAACCCTAACCCCTAACGCTAACCCTAAGCTCAACCCTCACCCTTCAATTAAACTTTACCCCAGCTGTAGCCCTAACCCTAAGCCGAACCCTAAACCTGACCCTAACATTAACCCAAACACCTAACCCTAACCCTAAGCCTAATCCTAAACCTAACCCTAACCTTAACCCAAATGCCTAACCCTAACCCTAACCCTCATCCTTAACCTAAACTTCACCCTAAACCTAAGGCTAACCCTAACCCTGAAAGTAAAGCTAACCCTTAACTATCCCCTAACTCTAGCCCTGACCCTAAACCTAATGCTAACCCTAGCCCTAACAGTAACACCCTAAAACATCAGCTTAATGGAAACTTAACACTGACCCTCCCATGAACCCCTAACCCTAACCCTACCCCGCATCCTACACCTAACCCAGACCTAAACCTAACCCTTTCTCTAACCCTAAATTAACCCTAACCTTAACTCTACCCTAACCCTAACAACAACTCTGAACCTGACCATAACCATCATCCTAAACCCTAGCACTAACTCCAACTCTAAATCTAACCCTAAGCTAGCCCTACCCTTTACCGTAAACCTAGCCTTAACCCTAACCTTACCCCTACCCAAACCCTAACGCTATACCTAACCCGAACACTAACCTTAACCCTACTCTAACCTTAAGCCTAACCCTGACTATTAACTGAAACTTCACCCTAACCCTAAGCCTAACTCTAACTCTAACCCTAACCATAACAATTACCCTAAACCCTCGCCTTAACTGTAAACCTAACCCTAACCCTCACCCTAGTCCTTAACCGTATCCCCAACCCTAAACCTAACGCTATCCCCAAACTTATCCCTAACCCTAACCCTAATACGAACAGTAACCCAAATCTAACCCTAACCCTAATATTAAACCTAAACTTAAATCTACCCTAACCATAAACCTAACCCTAACACCCTAAACCTAACGTCTAACACCGTCTATAATCCTAACCCTTACCATAACCCTCACCCTTAACCTAAACTTCACACTAACCCTAAACCTAACCTAACGCTGACCCTAGACATAACGCCTAACCCTCACCGAACCCTAAACCTATCCTTAACACTAACCTGCACACACACCCAAACCCTAGCCCTCACCGTAAAAATAACCCTCACCCTATCCTGAACTTCATCCAAACACTAACCATAACCTTAACCCTAAACCTAGACCTAACCCAAACCCTAACCTTAAACCTAACTCTAAGAATAACGCTAGTCCATCTGTAACCCTAAACCGAACACTTACAATAGCCCTGAACCTAACCCTAATATAATCCTAATCCTAACCCTAGACCTAATCCTAACCCTACCCCTAACCCTGACCCTAAATAGAACACTAAGTCTAACCCTCAACATGGACCTAAACCTAATTCTTACCCTACACCTAACCCTAATCCTAAACCAAACCCTAACTCTGACTATAACCCTAATCGTAACAATTACCCTAAACCCTCACCTTAACTGGAAAACTAACCGTAACCCGCACCCTAAATCCTAACCGTATCCCACAACCCTAACCCTAATGCTATCCCTAACCCTAACCCTAACATTAACCTGAAACCCCTGAGCCCTAATGATAAACCTAACCCTAACACAAACCCTAACCCTAACACCAAAGCCTAGCAAAAACCTTAACACTAACTCTCACCCTAACTCTAACACTAACCCGAAACCGAATCATGCACCTAACCCCAAGCCTAAACCAAACCTAACCATGACCAGAACCGCAAGGCCTAACCGGAACCCTCACCCAAACCCTAACCCTAAACTACACCTCTAACCCCTAACGCCTTATCATAACGGTAATCCTATCCCTAACCAACCCTAACCCTAAAACTAACCCTCACCCCAACCACAAAGCCTAACACAACCATGACCCTAACCCTAAACGTAACACTAAACTTAACCCTAACCTTAAATCTAACCCTAACCCTAAAACTGAACACAACCCCTGAACGTAACCCTAACCCTGAACATAACCTTAACACTAACCTGAAAACAAGCCCAAACCTTAGCCATAACCCTAACCCTCACCCTATCTTAATCTTCACCCTATCCCTAACCTAAAACTCACCCTGACTTTAACCCTAACCCTCCCCATAAACCTAACCCTCACCTTAACCTTGGCCCACCTGTAACCCGAAACCTAACCCTTACAATAACTCTGACCCTAATCCTCGCCCTAAACCTAATTCTAATTCTAACCCTGACCCTGACCCTAACCCTAACCTAACCTCAACCCTATCTTTAAGCCTACCATAAACTTAAACCTAACCCTAACCCTTAACCTTAACTCTAACCCTAACCCTAGCCCTAACCCTAACCTTAACGGTAACACTTACCCAGAACCCTCACCTTAACTGTAAATGTAACTCTAACTCTTACCCTAACCCTAAACTTAACCCTAATTATAACCTTAACCTAAACCTAACTGAAACAGTAACCCTTAACCCTAACTCTAATCCTAATCCTTAGCCTAAAACTAACCTTAACCCTAAACCTAACCCTAACCACTGACCCTAACTCTAACCCTAACCCTGAGCCGAAAAAAACCCTCACCCTTAACCAGAATTTCACCCTAAAGCATAACGCTAAGCGTACCCTAACTTCATTCAAACCCGAACCCTAAGCAAAACTAACACTAACACTACACGTAACCCTAACCCTAAACCTAACCCTAACCCTGACTCTGACCTGAACCCAAACCCCTAACCCCAACCCTCTCGCTTCACATAAACTTCTCTGTAACCCTAGCCCTAAAACTAAACGTAACACTAAATCTCCCCTAACCCTGACCGTACCATAAACGTAACCCTAACTCTAAACTCAAAACTAACCCTGACCCTAACCCTAACTCTAACCCTAATCCTAACCCTAAAACTTACCCTACACACTCAGCTTCAATGGAAACCTAGCACTAACCCTCATCTTACCATCTAAACCTAACCTCAACCCTTAACCTAACCCTATCTATAACCTTCACCTAGCCCTAAACCTAAACATGACTTAACCCTAACACTAACCCTAACCCTAAATCTAAACCTAACCTTAACCCTACACTTCATCCTAACCTAAGCTCTAACCCTAACCCCTAACGCTAACCCTAAGCTCAACCCTCACCCTTCAATTAAACTTTACCCCAGCTGTAGCCCTAACCCTAAGCCGAACCCTAAACCTGACCCTAACATTAACCCAAACACCTAACCCTAACCCTAAGCCTAATCCTAAACCTAACCCTAACCTTAACCCAAATGCCTAACCCTAACCCTAACCCTCATCCTTAACCTAAACTTCACCCTAAACCTAAGGCTAACCCTAACCCTGAAAGTAAAGCTAACCCTTAACTATCCCCTAACTCTAGCCCTGACCCTAAACCTAATGCTAACCCTAGCCCTAACAGTAACACCCTAAAACATCAGCTTAATGGAAACTTAACACTAACCCTCCCATGAACCCCTAACCCTAACCCTACCCCGCATCCTACACCTAACCCAGACCTAAACCTAACCCTTTCTCTAACCCTAAATTAACCCTAACCTTAACTCTACCCTAACCCTAACAACAACTCTGAACCTGACCATAACCATCATCCTAAACCCTAGCACTAACTCCAACTCTAAATCTAACCCTAAGCTAGCCCTACCCTTTACCGTAAACCTAGCCTTAACCCTAACCTTACCCCTACCCAAACCCTAACGCTATACCTAACCCGAACACTAACCTTAACCCTACTCTAACCTTAAGCCTAACCCTGACTATTAACTGAAACTTCACCCTAACCCTAAGCCTAACTCTAACTCTAACCCTAACCATAACAATTACCCTAAACCCTCGCCTTAACTGTAAACCTAACCCTAACCCTCACCCTAAACCTTAACCGTATCCCCAACCCTAAACCTAACGCTATCCCCAAACTTATCCCTAACCCTAACCCTAATACGAACAGTAACCCAAATCTAACCCTAACCCTAATATTAAACCTAAACTTAAATCTACCCTAACCATAAACCTAACCCTAACACCCTAAACCTAACGTCTAACACCGTCTATAATCCTAACCCTTACCATAACCCTCACCCTTAACCTAAACTTCACACTAACCCTAAACCTAACCTAACGCTGACCCTAGACATAACGCCTAACCCTCACCGAACCCTAAACCTATCCTTAACACTAACCTGCACACAAACCCAAACCCTAGCCCTCACCATAAAAATAACCCTCACCCTATCCTGAACTTCATCCAAACACTAACCATAACCTTAACCCTAAACCTAGACCTAACCCAAACCCTAACCTTAAACCTAACTCTAAGAATAACGCTAGTCCATCTGTAACCCTAAACCGAACACTTACAATAGCCCTGAACCTAACCCTAAAATAATCCTAATCCTAACCCTAGACCTAATCCTAACCCTACCCCTAACCCTGACCCTAAATAGAACACTAAGTCTAACCCTCAACATGGACCTAAACCTAATTCTTACCCTACACCTAACCCTAATCCTAAACCAAACCCTAACTCTGACTATAACCCTAATCGTAACAATTACCCTAAACCCTCACCTTAACTGGAAAACTAACCGTAACCCGCACCCTAAATCCTAACCGTATCCCACAACCCTAACCCTAATGCTATCCCTAACCCTAACCCTAACATTAACCTGAAACCCCTGAGCCCTAATGATAAACCTAACCCTAACACAAACCCTAACCCTAACACCAAAGCCTAGCAAAAACCTTAACACTAACTCTCACCCTAACTCTAACACTAACCCGAAACCGAATCATGCACCTAACCCTAAGCCTAAACCAAACCTAACCATGACCAGAACCGCAAGGCCTAACCGGAACCCTCACCCAAACCCTAACCCTAAACTACACCTCTAACCCCTAACGCCTTATCATAACGGTAATCCTAACCCTAACCAACCCTAACCCTAAAACTAACCCTCACCCCAACCACAAAGCCTAACACAACCATGACCCTAACCCTAAACGTAACACTAAACTTAACCCTAACCTTAAATCTAACCCTAACCCTAAAACTGAACACAACCCCTGAACGTAACCCTGACCCTGAACATAACCTTAACACTAACCTGAAAACAAGCCCAAACCTTAGCCATAACCCTAACCCTCACCCTATCTTAAACTTCACCCTATCCCTAACCTAAAACTCACCCTGACTTTAACCCTAACCCTCCCCATAAACCTAACCCTCACCTTAACCTTGGCCCACCTGTAACCCGAAACCTAACCCTTACAATAACTCTGACCCTAATCCTCGCCCTAAACCTAATTCTAATTCTAACCCTGACCCTAACCCTAACCTAACCTCAACCCTATCTTTAAGCCTACCATAAACTTAAACCTAACCCTAACCCTTAACCTTAACTCTAACCCTAACCCTAGCCCTAACCCTAACCTGAACGGTAACACTTACCCAGAACCCTCACCTTAACTGTAAATGTAACTCTAACTCTTACCCTAACCCTAAACTTAACCCTAATTATAACCTTAACCTAAACCTAACTGAAACAGTAACCCTTAACCCTAACTCTAATCCTAATCCTTAGCCTAAAACTAACCTTAACCCTAAACCTAACCCTAACCACTGACCCTAACTCTAACCCTAACCCTGAGCCGAACCCTCACCCTTAACCAGAATTTCACCCTAAAGCATAACGCTAAGCGTACCCTCACTTCATTCAAACCCGAACCCTAAGCAAAACTAACACTAACACTACACGTAACCCTAACCCTAAACCTAACCCTAACCCTGACTCTGACCTGAACCCAAACCCCTAACCCCAACCCTCTCGCTTCACATAAACTTCTCTGTAACCCTAGCCCTAAAACTAAACGTAACACTAAATCTCCCCTAACCCTGACCGTACCATAAACGTAACCCTAACTCTAAACTCAAAACTAACCCTGACCCTAACCCTAACTCTAACCCTAATCCTAACCCTAAAACTTACCCTACACACTCAGCTTCAATGGAAACCTAGGACTAACCCTCATCTTACCATCTAAACCTAACCTCAACCCTTAACCTAACCCTATCTATAACCTTCACCTAGCCCTAAACCTAAACATGACTTAACCCTAACACTAACCCTAACCCTAAATCTAAACCTAACCTTAACCCTACACTTCATCCTAACCTAAGCTCTAACCCTAACCCCTAACGCTAACCCTAAGCTCAACCCTCACCCTTCAATTAAACTTTACCCCAGCTGTAGCCCTAACCCTAAGCCGAACCCTAAACCTGACCCTAACATTAACCCAAACACCTAACCCTAACCCTAAGCCTAATCCTAAACCTAACCCTAACCTTAACCCAAATGCCTAACCCTAACCCTAACCCTCATCCTTAACCTAAACTTCACCCTAAACCTAAGGCTAACCCTAACCCTGAAAGTAAAGCTAAGCCTTAACTATCCCCTAACTCTAGCCCTGACCCTAAACCTAATGCTAACCCTAGCCCTAACAGTAACACCCTAAAACATCAGCTTAATGGAAACTTAACACTAACCCTCCCATGAACCCCTAACCCTAACCCTACCCCGCATCCTACACCTAACCCAGACCTAAACCTAACCCTTTCTCTAACCCTAAATTAACCCTAACCTTAACTCTACCCTAACCCTAACAACAACTCTGAACCTGACCATAACCATCATCCTAAACCCTAGCACTAACTCCAACTCTAAATCTAACCCTAAGCTAGCCCTACCCTTTACCGTAAACCTAGCCTTAACCCTAACCTTACCCCTACCCAAACCCTAACGCTATACCTAACCCGAACACTAACCTTAACCCTACTCTAACCTTAAGCCTAACCCTGACTATTAACTGAAACTTCACCCTAACCCTAAGCCTAACTCTAACTCTAACCCTAACCATAACAATTACCCTAAACCCTCGCCTTAACTGTAAACCTAACCCTAACCCTCACCCTAATCCTTAACCGTATCCCCAACCCTAAACCTGACGCTATCCCCAAACTTATCCCTAACCCTAACCCTAATACGAACAGTAACCCAAATCTAACCCTAACCCTAATATTAAACCTAAACTTAAATCTACCCTAACCATAAACCTAACCCTAACACCCTAAACCTAACGTCTAACACCGTCTATAATCCTAACCCTTACCATAACCCTCACCCTTAACCTAAACTTCACACTAACCCTAAACCTAACCTAACGCTGACCCTAGACATAACGCCTAACCCTCACCGAACCCTAAACCTATCCTTAACACTAACCTGCACACACACCCAAACCCTAGCCCTCACCGTAAAAATAACCCTCACCCTATCCTGAACTTCATCCAAACACTAACCATAACCTTAACCCTAAACCTAGACCTAACCCAAAC
This sequence comes from Loxodonta africana, assembly GCF_030014295.1. Lineage (NCBI taxonomy): Eukaryota > Metazoa > Chordata > Mammalia > Proboscidea > Elephantidae > Loxodonta > Loxodonta africana. The sequence goes on along the minus strand of NW_026975100.1, from coordinate 85,421 downwards.
CCTAACCTTAAACCTAACTCTAAGAATAACGCTAGTCCATCTGTAACCCTAAACCGAACACTTACAATAGCCCTGAACCTAACCCTAAAATAATCCTAATCCTAACCCTAGACCTAATCCTAACCCTACCCCTAACCCTGCCCTAAATAGAACACTAAGTCTAACCCTCAACATGGACCTAAACCTAATTCTTACCCTACACCTAACCCTAATCCTAAACCAAACCCTAACTCTGACTATAACCCTAATCGTAACAATTACCCTAAACCCTCACCTTAACTGGAAAACTAACCGTAACCCGCACCCTAAATCCTAACCGTATCCCACAACCCTAACCCTAATGCTATCCCTAACCCTAACCCTAACATTAACCTGAAACCCCTGAGCCCTAATGATAAACCTAACCCTAACACAAACCCTAACCCTAACACCAAAGCCTAGCAAAAACCTTAACACTAACTCTCACCCTAACTCTAACACTAACCCGAAACCGAATCATGCACCTAACCCCAAGCCTAAACCAAACCTAACCATGACCAGAACCGCAAGGCCTAACCGGAACCCTCACCCAAACCCTAACCCTAAACTACACCTCTAACCCCTAACGCCTTATCATAACGGTAATCCTATCCCTAACCAACCCTAACCCTAAAACTAACCCTCACCCCAACCACAAAGCCTAACACAACCATGACCCTAACCCTAAACGTAACACTAAACTTAACCCTAACCTTAAATCTAACCCTAACCCTAAAACTGAACACAACCCCTGAACGTAACCCTAACCCTGAACATAACCTTAACACTAACCTGAAAACAAGCCCAAACCTTAGCCATAACCCTAACCCTCACCCTATCTTAATCTTCACCCTATCCCTAACCTAAAACTCACCCTGACTTTAACCCTAACCCTCCCCATAAACCTAACCCTCACCTTAACCTTGGCCCACCTGTAACCCGAAACCTAACCCTTACAATAACTCTGACCCTAATCCTCGCCCTAAACCTAATTCTAATTCTAACCCTGACCCTGACCCTAACCCTAACCTAACCTCAACCCTATCTTTAAGCCTACCATAAACTTAAACCTAACCCTAACCGTTAACCTTAACTCTAACCCTAACCCTAGCCCTAACCCTAACCTTAACGGTAACACTTACCCAGAACCCTCACCTTAACTGTAAATGTAACTCTAACTCTTACCCTAACCCTAAACTTAACCCTAATTATAACCTTAACCTAAACCTAACTGAAACAGTAACCCTTAACCCTAACTCTAATCCTAATCCTTAGCCTAAAACTAACCTTAACCCTAAACCTAACCCTAACCACTGACCCTAACTCTAACCCTAACCCTGAGCCGAACCCTCACCCTTAACCAGAATTTCACCCTAAAGCATAACGCTAAGCGTACCCTCACTTCATTCAAACCCGAACCCTAAGCAAAACTAACACTAACACTACACGTAACCCTAACCCTAAACCTAACCCTAACCCTGACTCTGACCTGAACCCAAACCCCTAACCCCAACCCTCTCGCTTCACATAAACTTCTCTGTAACCCTAGCCCTAAAACTAAACGTAACACTAAATCTCCCCTAACCCTGACCGTACCATAAACGTAACCCTAACTCTAAACTCAAAACTAACCCTGACCCTAACCCTAACTCTATCCCTAATCCTAACCCTAAAACTTACCCTACACACTCAGCTTCAATGGAAACCTAGCACTAACCCTCATCTTACCATCTAAACCTAACCTCAACCCTTAACCTAACCCTATCTATAACCTTCACCTAGCCCTAAACCTAAACATGACTTAACCCTAACACTAACCCTAACCCTAAATCTAAACCTAACCTTAACCCTACACTTAATCCTAACCTAAGCTCTAACCCTAACCCCTAACGCTAACCCTAAGCTCAACCCTCACCCTTCAATTAAACTTTACCCCAGCTGTAGCCCTAACCCTAAGCCGAACCCTAAACCTGACCCTAACATTAACCCAAACACCTAACCCTAACCCTAAGCCTAATCCTAAACCTAACCCTAACCTTAACCCAAATGCCTAACCCTAACCCTAACCCTCATCCTTAACCTAAACTTCACCCTAAACCTAAGGCTAACCCTAACCCTGAAAGTAAAGCTAACCCTTAACTATCCCCTAACTCTAGCCCTGACCCTAAACCTAATGCTAACCCTAGCCCTAACAGTAACACCCTAAAACATCAGCTTAATGGAAACTTAACACTGACCCTCCCATGAACCCCTAACCCTAACCCTACCCCGCATCCTACACCTAACCCAGACCTAAACCTAACCCTTTCTCTAACCCTAAATTAACCCTAACCTTAACTCTACCCTAACCCTAACAACAACTCTGAACCTGACCATAACCATCATCCTAAACCCTAGCACTAACTCCAACTCTAAATCTAACCCTAAGCTAGCCCTACCCTTTACCGTAAACCTAGCCTTAACCCTAACCTTACCCCTACCCAAACGCTAACGCTATACCTAACCCGAACACTAACCTTAACCCTACTCTAACCTTAAGCCTAACCCTGACTATTAACTGAAACTTCACCCTAACCCTAAGCCTAACTCTAACTCTAACCCTAACCATAACAATTACCCTAAACCCTCGCCTTAACTGTAAACCTAACCCTAACCCTCACCCTAGTCCTTAACCGTATCCCCAACCCTAAACCTAACGCTATCCCCAAACTTATCCCTAACCCTAACCCTAATACGAACAGTAACCCAAATCTAACCCTAACCCTAATATTAAACCTAAACTTAAATCTACCCTAACCATAAACCTAACCCTAACACCCTAAACCTAACGTCTAACACCGTCTATAATCCTAACCCTTAGCATAACCCTCACCCTTAACCTAAACTTCACACTAACCCTAAACCTAACCTAACGCTGACCCTAGACATAACGCCTAACCCTCACCGAACCCTAAACCTATCCTTAACACTAACCTGCACACACACCCAAACCCTAGCCCTCACCGTAAAAATAACCCTCACCCTATCCTGAACTTCATCCAAACACTAACCATAACCTTAACCCTAAACCTAGACCTAACCCAAACCCTAACCTTAAACCTAACTCTAAGAATAACGCTAGTCCATCTGTAACCCTAAACCGAACACTTACAATAGCCCTGAACCTAACCCTAAAATAATCCTAATCCTAACCCTAGACCTAATCCTAACCCTACCCCTAACCCTGACCCTAAATAGAACACTAAGTCTAACCCTCAACATGGACCTAAACCTAATTCTTACCCTACACCTAACCCTAATCCTAAACCAAACCCTAACTCTGACTATAACCCTAATCGTAACAATTACCCTAAACCCTCACCTTAACTGCAAAACTAACCGTAACCCGCACCCTAAATCCTAACCGTATCCCACATCCCTAACCCTAATGCTATCCCTAACCCTAACCCTAACATTAACCTGAAACCCCTGAGCCCTAATGATAAACCTAACCCTAACACAAACCCTAACCCTAACACCAAAGCCTAGCAAAAACCTTAACACTAACTCTCACCCTAACTCTAACACTAACCCGAAACCGAATCATGCACCTAACCCCAAGCCTAAACCAAACCTAACCATGACCAGAACCGCAAGGCCTAACCGGAACCCTCACCCAAACCCTAACCCTAAACTACACCTCTAACCCCTAACGCCTTATCATAACGGTAATCCTAACCCTAACCAACCCTAACCCTAAAACTAACCCTCACCCCAACCACAAAGCCTAACACAACCATGACCCTAACCCTAAACGTAACACTAAACTTAACCCTAACCTTAAATCTAACCCTAACCCTAAAACTGAACACAACCCCTGAACGTAACCCTAACCCTGAACATAACCTTAACACTAACCTGAAAACAAGCCCAAACCTTAGCCATAACCCTAACCCTCACCCTATCTTAAACTTCACCCTATCCCTAACCTAAAACTCACCCTGACTTTAACCCTAACCCTCCCCATAAACCTAACCCTCACCTTAACCTTGGCCCACCTGTAACCCGAAACCTAACCCTTACAATAACTCTGACCCTAATCCTCGCCCTAAACCTAATTCTAATTCTAACCCTGACCCTAACCCTAACCTAACCTCAACCCTATCTTTAAGCCTACCATAAACTTAAACCTAACCCTAACCCTTAACCTTAACTCTAACCCTAACCCTAGCCCTAACCCTAACCTTAACGGTAACACTTACCCAGAACCCTCACCTTAACTGTAAATGTAACTCTAACTCTTACCCTAACCCTAAACTTAACCCTAATTATAACCTTAACCTAAACCTAACTGAAACAGTAACCCTTAACCCTAACTCTAATCCTAATCCTTAGCCTAAAACTAACCTTAACCCTAAACCTAACCCTAACCACTGACCCTAACTCTAACCCTAACCCTGAGCCGAACCCTCACCCTTAACCAGAATTTCACCCTAAAGCATAACGCTAAGCGTACCCTCACTTCATTCAAACCCGAACCCTAAGCAAAACTAACACTAACACTACACGTAACCCTAACCCTAAACCTAACCCTAACCCTGACTCTGACCTGAACCCAAACCCCTAACCCCAACCCTCTCGCTTCACATAAACTTCTCTGTAACCCTAGCCCTAAAACTAAACGTAACACTAAATCTCCCCTAACCCTGACCGTACCATAAACGTAACCCTAACTCTAAACTCAAAACTAACCCTGACCCTAACCCTAACTCTAACCCTAATCCTAACCCTAAAACTTACCCTACACACTCAGCTTCAATGGAAACCTAGCACTAACCCTCATCTTACCATCTAAACCTAACCTCAACCCTTAACCTAACCCTATCTATAACCTTCACCTAGCCCTAAACCTAAACATGACTTAACCCTAACACTAACCCTAACCCTAAATCTAAACCTAACCTTAACCCTACACTTAATCCTAACCTAAGCTCTAACCCTAACCCCTAACGCTAACCCTAAGCTCAACCCTCACCCTTCAATTAAACTTTACCCCAGCTGTAGCCCTAACCCTAAGCCGAACCCTAAACCTGACCCTAACATTAACCCAAACACCTAACCCTAACCCTAAGCCTAATCCTAAACCTAACCCTAACCTTAACCCAAATGCCTAACCCTAACCCTAACCCTCATCCTTAACCTAAACTTCACCCTAAACCTAAGGCTAACCCTAACCCTGAAAGTAAAGCTAACCCTTAACTATCCCCTAACTCTAGCCCTGACCCTAAACCTAATGCTAACCCTAGCCCTAACAGTAACACCCTAAAACATCAGCTTAATGGAAACTTAACACTAACCCTCCCATGAACCCCTAACCCTAACCCTACCCCGCATCCTACACCTAACCCAGACCTAAACCTAACCCTTTCTCTAACCCTAAATTAACCCTAACCTTAACTCTACCCTAACCCTAACAACAACTCTGAACCTGACCATAACCATCATCCTAAACCCTAGCACTAACTCCAACTCTAAATCTAACCCTAAGCTAGCCCTACCCTTTACCGTAAACCTAGCCTTAACCCTAACCTTACCCCTACCCAAACCCTAACGCTATACCTAACCCGAACACTAACCTTAACCCTACTCTAACCTTAAGCCTAACCCTGACTATTAACTGAAACTTCACCCTAACCCTAAGCCTAACTCTAACTCTAACCCTAACCATAACAATGACCCTAAACCCTCGCCTTAACTGTAAACCTAACCCTAACCCTCACCCTAAACCTTAACCGTATCCCCAACCCTAAACCTAACGCTATCCCCAAACTTATCCCTAACCCTAACCCTAATACGAACAGTAACCCAAATCTAACCCTAACCCTAATATTAAACCTAAACTTAAATCTACCCTAACCATAAACCTAACCCTAACACCCTAAACCTAACGTCTAACACCGTCTATAATCCTAACCCTTACCATAACCCTCACCCTTAACCTAAACTTCACACTAACCCTAAACCTAACCTAACGCTGACCCTAGACATAACGCCTAACCCTCACCGAACCCTAAACCTATCCTTAACACTAACCTGCACACAAACCCAAACCCTAGCCCTCACCATAAAAATAACCCTCACCCTATCCTGAACTTCATCCAAACACTAACCATAACCTTAACCCTAAACCTAGACCTAACCCAAACCCTAACCTTAAACCTAACTCTAAGAATAACGCTAGTCCATCTGTAACCCTAAACCGAACACTTACAATAGCCCTGAACCTAACCCTAAAATAATCCTAATCCTAACCCTAGACCTAATCCTAACCCTACCCCTAACCCTGACCCTAAATAGAACACTAAGTCTAACCCTCAACATGGACCTAAACCTAATTCTTACCCTACACCTAACCCTAATCCTAAACCAAACCCTAACTCTGACTATAACCCTAATCGTAACAATTACCCTAAACCCTCACCTTAACTGGAAAACTAACCGTAACCCGCACCCTAAATCCTAACCGTATCCCACAACCCTAACCCTAATGCTATCCCTAACCCTAACCCTAACATTAACCTGAAACCCCTGAGCCCTAATGATAAACCTAACCCTAACACAAACCCTAACCCTAACACCAAAGCCTAGCAAAAACCTTAACACTAACTCTCACCCTAACTCTAACACTAACCCGAAACCGAATCATGCACCTAACCCTAAGCCTAAACCAAACCTAACCATGACCAGAACCGCAAGGCCTAACCGGAACCCTCACCCAAACCCTAACCCTAAACTACACCTCTAACCCCTAACGCCTTATCATAACGGTAATCCTAACCCTAACCAACCCTAACCCTAAAACTAACCCTCACCCCAACCACAAAGCCTAACACAACCATGACCCTAACCCTAAACGTAACACTAAACTTAACCCTAACCTTAAATCTAACCCTAACCCTAAAACTGAACACAACCCCTGAACGTAACCCTGACCCTGAACATAACCTTAACACTAACCTGAAAACAAGCCCAAACCTTAGCCATAACCCTAACCCTCACCCTATCTTAAACTTCACCCTATCCCTAACCTAAAACTCACCCTGACTTTAACCCTAACCCTCCCCATAAACCTAACCCTCACCTTAACCTTGGCCCACCTGTAACCCGAAACCTAACCCTTACAATAACTCTGACCCTAATCCTCGCCCTAAACCTAATTCTAATTCTAACCCTGACCCTAACCCTAACCTAACCTCAACCCTATCTTTAAGCCTACCATAAACTTAAACCTAACCCTAACCCTTAACCTTAACTCTAACCCTAACCCTAGCCCTAACCCTAACCTTAACGGTAACACTTACCCAGAACCCTCACCTTAACTGTAAATGTAACTCTAACTCTTACCCTAACCCTAAACTTAACCCTAATTATAACCTTAACCTAAACCTAACTGAAACAGTAACCCTTAACCCTAACTCTAATCCTAATCCTTAGCCTAAAACTAACCTTAACCCTAAACCTAACCCTAACCACTGACCCTAACTCTAACCCTAACCCTGAGCCGAACCCTCACCATTAACCAGAATTTCACCCTAAAGCATAACGCTAAGCGTACCCTCACTTCATTCAAACCCGAACCCTAAGCAAAACTAACACTAACACTACACGTAACCCTAACCCTAAACCTAACCCTAACCCTGACTCTGACCTGAACCCAAACCCCTAACCCCAACCCTCTCGCTTCACATAAACTTCTCTGTAACCCTAGCCCTAAAACTAAACGTAACACTAAATCTCCCCTAACCCTGACCGTACCATAAACGTAACCCTAACTCTAAACTCAAAACTAACCCTGACCCTAACCCTAACTCTAACCCTAATCCTAACCCTAAAACTTACCCTACACACTCAGCTTCAATGGAAACCTAGGACTAACCCTCATCTTACCATCTAAACCTAACCTCAACCCTTAACCTAACCCTATCTATAACCTTCACCTAGCCCTAAACCTAAACATGACTTAACCCTAACACTAACCCTAACCCTAAATCTAAACCTAACCTTAACCCTACACTTCATCCTAACCTAAGCTCTAACCCTAACCCCTAACGCTAACCCTAAGCTCAACCCTCACCCTTCAATTAAACTTTACCCCAGCTGTAGCCCTAACCCTAAGCCGAACCCTAAACCTGACCCTAACATTAACCCAAACACCTAACCCTAACCCTAAGCCTAATCCTAAACCTAACCCTAACCTTAACCCAAATGCCTAACCCTAACCCTAACCCTCATCCTTAACCTAAACTTCACCCTAAACCTAAGGCTAACCCTAACCCTGAAAGTAAAGCTAACCCTTAACTATCCCCTAACTCTAGCCCTGACCCTAAACCTAATGCTAACCCTAGCCCTAACAGTAACACCCTAAAACATCAGCTTAATGGAAACTTAACACTGACCCTCCCATGAACCCCTAACCCTAACCCTACCCCGCATCCTACACCTAACCCAGACCTAAACCTAACCCTTTCTCTAACCCTAAATTAACCCTAACCTTAACTCTACCCTAACCCTAACAACAACTCTGAACCTGACCATAACCATCATCCTAAACCCTAGCACTAACTCCAACTCTAAATCTAACCCTAAGCTAGCCCTACCCTTTACCGTAAACCTAGCCTTAACCCTAACCTTACCCCTACCCAAACCCTAACGCTATACCTAACCCGAACACTAACCTTAACCCTACTCTAACCTTAAGCCTAACCCTGACTATTAACTGAAACTTCACCCTAACCCTAAGCCTAACTCTAACTCTAACCCTAACCATAACAATTACCCTAAACCCTCGCCTTAACTGTAAACCTAACCCTAACCCTCACCCTAATCCTTAACCGTATCCCCAACCCTAAACCTAACGCTATCCCCAAACTTATCCCTAACCCTAACCCTAATACGAACAGTAACCCAAATCTAACCCTAACCCTAATATTAAACCTAAACTTAAATCTACCCTAACCATAAACCTAACCCTAACACCCTAAACCTAACGTCTAACACCGTCTATAATCCTAACCCTTACCATAACCCTCACCCTTAACCTAAACTTCACACTAACCCTAAACCTAACCTAACGCTGACCCTAGACATAACGCCTAACCCTCACCGAACCCTAAACCTATCCTTAACACTAACCTGCACACAAACCCAAACCCTAGCCCTCACCATAAAAATAACCCTCACCCTATCCTGAACTTCATCCAAACACTAACCATAACCTTAACCCTAAACCTAGACCTAACCCAAACCCTAACCTTAAACCTAACTCTAAGAATAACGCTAGTCCATCTGTAACCCTAAACCGAACACTTACAATAGCCCTGAACCTAACCCTAAAATAATCCTAATCCTAACCCTAGACCTAATCCTAACCCTACCCCTAACCCTGACCCTAAATAGAACACTAAGTCTAACCCTCAACATGGACCTAAACCTAATTCTTACCCTACACCTAACCCTAATCCTAAACCAAACCCTAACTCTGACTATAACCCTAATCGTAACAATTACCCTAAACCCTCACCTTAACTGGAAAACTAACCGTAACCCGCACCCTAAATCCTAACCGTATCCCACAACCCTAACCCTAATGCTATCCCTAACCCTAACCCTAACATTAACCTGAAACCCCTGAGCCCTAATGATAAACCTAACCCTAACACAAACCCTAACCCTAACACCAAAGCCTAGCAAAAACCTTAACACTAACTCTCACCCTAACTCTAACACTAACCCGAAACCGAATCATGCACCTAACCCTAAGCCTAAACCAAACCTAACCATGACCAGAACCGCAAGGCCTAACCGGAACCCTCACCCAAACCCTAACCCTAAACTACACCTCTAACCCCTAACGCCTTATCATAACGGTAATCCTAACCCTAACCAACCCTAACCCTAAAACTAACCCTCACCCCAACCACAAAGCCTAACACAACCATGACCCTAACCCTAAACGTAACACTAAACTTAACCCTAACCTTAAATCTAACCCTAACCCTAAAACTGAACACAACCCCTGAACGTAACCCTGACCCTGAACATAACCTTAACACTAACCTGAAAACAAGCCCAAACCTTAGCCATAACCCTAACCCTCACCCTATCTTAAACTTCACCCTATCCCTAACCTAAAACTCACCCTGACTTTAACCCTAACCCTCCCCATAAACCTAACCCTCACCTTAACCTTGGCCCACCTGTAACCCGAAACCTAACCCTTACAATAACTCTGACCCTAATCCTCGCCCTAAACCTAATTCTAATTCTAACCCTGACCCTAACCCTAACCTAACCTCAACCCTATCTTTAAGCCTACCATAAACTTAAACCTAACCCTAACCCTTAACCTTAACTCTAACCCTAACCCTAGCCCTAACCCTAACCTTAACGGTAACACTTACCCAGAACCCTCACCTTAACTGTAAATGTAACTCTAACTCTTACCCTAACCCTAAACTTAACCCTAATTATAACCTTAACCTAAACCTAACTGAAACAGTAACCCTTAACCCTAACTCTAATCCTAATCCTTAGCCTAAAACTAACCTTAACCCTAAACCTAACCCTAACCACTGACCCTAACTCTAACCCTAACCCTGAGCCGAACCCTCACCCTTAACCAGAGTTTCACCCTAAAGCATAACGCTAAGCGTACCCTCACTTCATTCAAACCCGAACCCTAAGCAAAACTAACACTAACACTACACGTAACCCTAACCCTAAACCTAACCCTAACCCTGACTCTGACCTGAACCCAAACCCCTAACCCCAACCCTCTCGCTTCACATAAACTTCTCTGTAACCCTAGCCCTAAAACTAAACGTAACACTAAATCTCCCCTAACCCTGACCGTACCATAAACGTAACCCTAACTCTAAACTCAAAACTAACCCTGACCCTAACCCTAACTCTAACCCTAATCCTAACCCTAAAACTTACCCTACACACTCAGCTTCAATGGAAACCTAGGACTAACCCTCATCTTACCATCTAAACCTAACCTCAACCCTTAACCTAACCCTATCTATAACCTTCACCTAGCCCTAAACCTAAACATGACTTAACCCTAACACTAACCCTAACCCTAAATCTAAACCTAACCTTAACCCTACACTTCATCCTAACCTAAGCTCTAACCCTAACCCCTAACGCTAACCCTAAGCTCAACCCTCACCCTTCAATTAAACTTTACCCCAGCTGTAGCCCTAACCCTAAGCCGAACCCTAAACCTGACCCTAACATTAACCCAAACACCTAACCCTAACCCTAAGCCTAATCCTAAACCTAACCCTAACCTTAACCCAAATGCCTAACCCTAACCCTAACCCTCATCCTTAACCTAAACTTCACCCTAAACCTAAGGCTAACCCTAACCCTGAAAGTAAAGCTAACCCTTAACTATCCCCTAACTCTAGCCCTGACCCTAAACCTAATGCTAACCCTAGCCCTAACAGTAACACCCTAAAACATCAGCTTAATGGAAACTTAACACTGACCCTCCCATGAACCCCTAACCCTAACCCTACCCCGCATCCTACACCTAACCCAGACCTAAACCTAACCCTTTCTCTAACCCTAAATTAACCCTAACCTTAACTCTACCCTAACCCTAACAACAACTCTGAACCTGACCATAACCATCATCCTAAACCCTAGCACTAACTCCAACTCTAAATCTAACCCTAAGCTAGCCCTACCCTTTACCGTAAACCTAGCCTTAACCCTAACCTTACCCCTACCCAAACCCTAACGCTATACCTAACCCGAACACTAACCTTAACCCTACTCTAACCTTAAGCCTAACCCTGACTATTAACTGAAACTTCACCCTAACCCTAAGCCTAACTCTAACTCTAACCCTAACCATAACAATTACCCTAAACCCTCGCCTTAACTGTAAACCTAACCCTAACCCTCACCCTAGTCCTTAACCGTATCCCCAACCCTAAACCTAACGCTATCCCCAAACTTATCCCTAACCCTAACCCTAATACGAACAGTAACCCAAATCTAACCCTAACCCTAATATTAAACCTAAACTTAAATCTACCCTAACCATAAACCTAACCCTAACACCCTAAACCTAACGTCTAACACCGTCTATAATCCTAACCCTTACCATAACCCTCACCCTTAACCTAAACTTCACACTAACCCTAAACCTAACCTAACGCTGACCCTAGACATAACGCCTAACCCTCACCGAACCCTAAACCTATCCTTAACACTAACCTGCACACAAACCCAAACCCTAGCCCTCACCGTAAAAATAACCCTCACCCTATCCTGAACTTCATCCAAACACTAACCATAACCTTAACCCTAAACCTAGACCTAACCCAAACCCTAACCTTAAACCTAACTCTAAGAATAACGCTAGTCCATCTGTAACCCTAAACCGAACACTTACAATAGCCCTGAACCTAACCCTAAAATAATCCTAATCCTAACCCTAGACCTAATCCTAACCCTACCCCTAACCCTGACCCTAAATAGAACACTAAGTCTAACCCTCAACATGGACCTAAACCTAATTCTTACCCTACACCTAACCCTAATCCTAAACCAAACCCTAACTCTGACTATAACCCTAATCGTAACAATTACCCTAAACCCTCACCTTAACTGGAAAACTAACCGTAACCCGCACCCTAAATCCTAACCGTATCCCACAACCCTAACCCTAATGCTATCCCTAACCCTAACCCTAACATTAACCTGAAACCCCTGAGCCCTAATGATAAACCTAACCCTAACACAAACCCTAACCCTAACACCAAAGCCTAGCAAAAACCTTAACACTAACTCTCACCCTAACTCTAACACTAACCCGAAACCGAATCATGCACCTAACCCCAAGCCTAAACCAAACCTAACCATGACCAGAACCACAAGGCCTAACCGGAACCCTCACCCAAACCCTAACCCTAAACTACACCTCTAACCCCTAACGCCTTATCATAACGGTAATCCTATCCCTAACCAACCCTAACCCTAAAACTAACCCTCACCCCAACCACAAAGCCTAACACAACCATGACCCTAACCCTAAACGTAACACTAAACTTAACCCTAACCTTAAATCTAACCCTAACCCTAAAACTGAACACAACCCCTGAACGTAACCCTAACCCTGAACATAACCTTAACACTAACCTGAAAACAAGCCCAAACCTTAGCCATAACCCTAACCCTCACCCTATCTTAATCTTCACCCTATCCCTAACCTAAAACTCACCCTGACTTTAACCCTAACCCTCCCCATAAACCTAACCCTCACCTTAACCTTGGCCCACCTGTAACCCGAAACCTAACCCTTACAATAACTCTGACCCTAATCCTCGCCCTAAACCTAATTCTAATTCTAACCCTGACCCTGACCCTAACCCTAACCTAACCTCAACCCTATCTTTAAGCCTACCATAAACTTAAACCTAACCCTAACCCTTAACCTTAACTCTAACCCTAACCCTAGCCCTAACCCTAACCTTAACGGTAACACTTACCCAGAACCCTCACCTTAACTGTAAATGTAACTCTAACTCTTACCCTAACCCTAAACTTAACCCTAATTATAACCTTAACCTAAACCTAACTGAAACAGTAACCCTTAACCCTAACTCTAATCCTAATCCTTAGCCTAAAACTAACCTTAACCCTAAACCTAACCCTAACCACTGACCCTAACTCTAACCCTAACCCTGAGCCGAACCCTCACCCTTAACCAGAATTTCACCCTAAAGCATAACGCTAAGCGTACCCTCACTTCATTCAAACCCGAACCCTAAGCAAAACTAACACTAACACTACACGTAACCCTAACCCTAAACCTAACCCTAACCCTGACTCTGACCTGAACCCAAACCCCTAACCCCAACCCTCTCGCTTCACATAAACTTCTCTGTAACCCTAGCCCTAAAACTAAACGTAACACTAAATCTCCCCTAACCCTGACCGTACCATAAACGTAACCCTAACTCTAAACTCAAAACTAACCCTGACCCTAACCCTAACTCTATCCCTAATCCTAACCCTAAAACTTACCCTACACACTCAGCTTCAATGGAAACCTAGCACTAACCCTCATCTTACCATCTAAACCTAACCTCAACCCTTAACCTAACCCTATCTATAACCTTCACCTAGCCCTAAACCTAAACATGACTTAACCCTAACACTAACCCTAACCCTAAATCTAAACCTAACCTTAACCCTACACTTAATCCTAACCTAAGCTCTAACCCTAACCCCTAACGCTAACCCTAAGCTCAACCCTCACCCTTCAATTAAACTTTACCCCAGCTGTAGCCCTAACCCTAAGCCGAACCCTAAACCTGACCCTAACATTAACCCAAACACCTAACCCTAACCCTAAGCCTAATCCTAAACCTAACCCTAACCTTAACCCAAATGCCTAACCCTAACCCTAACCCTCATCCTTAACCTAAACTTCACCCTAAACCTAAGGCTAACCCTAACCCTGAAAGTAAAGCTAACCCTTAACTATCCCCTAACTCTAGCCCTGACCCTAAACCTAATGCTAACCCTAGCCCTAACAGTAACACCCTAAAACATCAGCTTAATGGAAACTTAACACTAACCCTCCCATGAACCCCTAACCCTAACCCTACCCCGCATCCTACACCTAACCCAGACCTAAACCTAACCCTTTCTCTAACCCTAAATTAACCCTAACCTTAACTCTACCCTAACCCTAACGACAACTCTGAACCTGACCATAACCATCATCCTAAACCCTAGCACTAACTCCAACTCTAAATCTAACCCTAAGCTAGCCCTACCCTTTACCGTAAACCTAGCCTTAACCCTAACCTTACCCCTACCCAAACCCTAACGCTATACCTAACCCGAACACTAACCTTAACCCTACTCTAACCTTAAGCCTAACCCTGACTATTAACTGAAACTTCACCCTAACCCTAAGCCTAACTCTAACTCTAACCCTAACCATAACAATTACCCTAAACCCTCGCCTTAACTGTAAACCTAACCCTAACCCTCACCCTAAACCTTAACCGTATCCCCAACCCTAAACCTGACGCTATCCCCAAACTTATCCCTAACCCTAACCCTAATACGAACAGTAACCCAAATCTAACCCTAACCCTAATATTAAACCTAAACTTAAATCTACCCTAACCATAAACCTAACCCTAACACCCTAAACCTAACGTCTAACACCGTCTATAATCCTAACCCTTACCATAACCCTCACCCTTAACCTAAACTTCACACTAACCCTAAACCTAACCTAACGCTGACCCTAGACATAACGCCTAACCCTCACCGAACCCTAAACCTATCCTTAACACTAACCTGCACACAAACCCAAACCCTAGCCCTCACCATAAAAATAACCCTCACCCTATCCTGAACTTCATCCAAACACTAACCATAACCTTAACCCTAAACCTAGACCTAACCCAAACCCTAACCTTAAACCTAACTCTAAGAATAACGCTAGTCCATCTGTAACCCTAAACCGAACACTTACAATAGCCCTGAACCTAACCCTAAAATAATCCTAATCCTAACCCTAGACCTAATCCTAACCCTACCCCTAACCCTGACCCTAAATAGAACACTAAGTCTAACCCTCAACATGGACCTAAACCTAATTCTTACCCTACACCTAACCCTAATCCTAAACCAAACCCTAACTCTGACTATAACCCTAATCGTAACAATTACCCTAAACCCTCACCTTAACTGGAAAACTAACCGTAACCCGCACCCTAAATCCTAACCGTATCCCACAACCCTAACCCTAATGCTATCCCTAACCCTAACCCTAACATTAACCTGAAACCCCTGAGCCCTAATGATAAACCTAACCCTAACACAAACCCTAACCCTAACACCAAAGCCTAGCAAAAACCTTAACACTAACTCTCACCCTAACTCTAACACTAACCCGAAACCGAATCATGCACCTAACCCTAAGCCTAAACCAAACCTAACCATGACCAGAACCGCAAGGCCTAACCGGAACCCTCACCCAAACCCTAACCCTAAACTACACCTCTAACCCCTAACGCCTTATCATAACGGTAATCCTAACCCTAACCAACCCTAACACTAAAACTAACCCTCACCCCAACCACAAAGCCTAACACAACCATGACCCTAACCCTAAACGTAACACTAAACTTAACCCTAACCTTAAATCTAACCCTAACCCTAAAACTGAACACAACCCCTGAACGTAACCCTGACCCTGAACATAACCTTAACACTAACCTGAAAACAAGCCCAAACCTTAGCCATAACCCTAACCCTCACCCTATCTTAAACTTCACCCTATCCCTAACCTAAAACTCACCCTGACTTT
Organism: Loxodonta africana; assembly: GCF_030014295.1. Lineage (NCBI taxonomy): Eukaryota > Metazoa > Chordata > Mammalia > Proboscidea > Elephantidae > Loxodonta > Loxodonta africana. Next base: position 69,013 of record NW_026975100.1, on the reverse strand, counting down.
AACCCTAACCCTCCCCATAAACCTAACCCTCACCTTAACCTTGGCCCACCTGTAACCCGAAACCTAACCCTTACAATAACTCTGACCCTAATCCTCGCCCTAAACCTAATTCTAATTCTAACCCTGACCCTAACCCTAACCTAACCTCAACCCTATCTTTAAGCCTACCATAAACTTAAACCTAACCCTAACCCTTAACCTTAACTCTAACCCTAACCCTAGCCCTAACCCTAACCTTAACGGTAACACTTACCCAGAACCCTCACCTTAACTGTAAATGTAACTCTAACTCTTACCCTAACCCTAAACTTAACCCTAATTATAACCTTAACCTAAACCTAACTGAAACAGTAACCCTTAACCCTAACTCTAAACCTAATCCTTAGCCTAAAACTAACCTTAACCCTAAACCTAACCCTAACCACTGACCCTAACTCTAACCCTAACCCTGAGCCGAACCCTCACCCTTAACCAGAATTTCACCCTAAAGCATAACGCTAAGCGTACCCTCACTTCATTCAAACCCGAACCCTAAGCAAAACTAACACTAACACTACACGTAACCCTAACCCTAAACCTAACCCTAACCCTGACTCTGACCTGAACCCAAACCCCTAACCCCAACCCTCTCGCTTCACATAAACTTCTCTGTAACCCTAGCCCTAAAACTAAACGTAACACTAAATCTCCCCTAACCCTGACCGTACCATAAACGTAACCCTAACTCTAAACTCAAAACTAACCCTGACCCTAACCCTAACTCTATCCCTAATCCTAACCCTAAAACTTACCCTACACACTCAGCTTCAATGGAAACCTAGCACTAACCCTCATCTTACCATCTAAACCTAACCTCAACCCTTAACCTAACCCTATCTATAACCTTCACCTAGCCCTAAACCTAAACATGACTTAACCCTAACACTAACCCTAACCCTAAATCTAAACCTAACCTTAACCCTACACTTAATCCTAACCTAAGCTCTAACCCTAACCCCTAACGCTAACCCTAAGCTCAACCCTCACCCTTCAATTAAACTTTACCCCAGCTGTAGCCCTAACCCTAAGCCGAACCCTAAACCTGACCCTAACATTAACCCAAACACCTAACCCTAACCCTAAGCCTAATCCTAAACCTAACCCTAACCTTAACCCAAATGCCTAACCCTAACCCTAACCCTCATCCTTAACCTAAACTTCACCCTAAACCTAAGGCTAACCCTAACCCTGAAAGTAAAGCTAACCCTTAACTATCCCCTAACTCTAGCCCTGACCCTAAACCTAATGCTAACCCTAGCCCTAACAGTAACACCCTAAAACATCAGCTTAATGGAAACTTAACACTAACCCTCCCATGAACCCCTAACCCTAACCCTACCCCGCATCCTACACCTAACCCAGACCTAAACCTAACCCTTTCTCTAACCCTAAATTAACCCTAACCTTAACTCTACCCTAACCCTAACAACAACTCTGAACCTGACCATAACCATCATCCTAAACCCTAGCACTAACTCCAACTCTAAATCTAACCCTAAGCTAGCCCTACCCTTTACCGTAAACCTAGCCTTAACCCTAACCTTACCCCTACCCAAACCCTAACGCTATACCTAACCCGAACACTAACCTTAACCCTACTCTAACCTTAAGCCTAACCCTGACTATTAACTGAAACTTCACCCTAACCCTAAGCCTAACTCTAACTCTAACCCTAACCATAACAATTACCCTAAACCCTCGCCTTAACTGTAAACCTAACCCTAACCCTCACCCTAATCCTTAACCGTATCCCCAACCCTAAACCTAACGCTATCCCCAAACTTATCCCTACCCCTAACCCTAATACGAACAGTAACCCAAATCTAACCCTAACCCTAATATTAAACCTAAACTTAAATCTACCCTAACCATAAACCTAACCCTAACACCCTAAACCTAACGTCTAACACCGTCTATAATCCTAACCCTTACCATAACCCTCACCCTTAACCTAAACTTCACACTAACCCTAAACCTAACCTAACGCTGACCCTAGACATAACGCCTAACCCTCACCGAACCCTAAACCTATCCTTAACACTAACCTGCACACAAACCCAAACCCTAGCCCTCACCATAAAAATAACCCTCACCCTATCCTGAACTTCATCCAAACACTAACCATAACCTTAACCCTAAACCTAGACCTAACCCAAACCCTAACCTTAAACCTAACTCTAAGAATAACGCTAGTCCATCTGTAACCCTAAACCGAACACTTACAATAGCCCTGAACCTAACCCTAAAATAATCCTAATCCTAACCCTAGACCTAATCCTAACCCTACCCCTAACCCTGACCCTAAATAGAACACTAAGTCTAACCCTCAACATGGACCTAAACCTAATTCTTACCCTACACCTAACCCTAATCCTAAACCAAACCCTAACTCTGACTATAACCCTAATCGTAACAATTACCCTAAACCCTCACCTTAACTGCAAAACTAACCGTAACCCGCACCCTAAATCCTAACCGTATCCCACAACCCTAACCCTAATGCTATCCCTAACCCTAACCCTAACATTAACCTGAAACCCCTGAGCCCTAATGATAAACCTAACCCTAACACAAACCCTAACCCTAACACCAAAGCCTAGCAAAAACCTTAACACTAACTCTCACCCTAACTCTAACACTAACCCGAAACCGAATCATGCACCTAACCCTAAGCCTAAACCAAACCTAACCATGACCAGAACCGCAAGGCCTAACCGGAACCCTCACCCAAACCCTAACCCTAAACTACACCTCTAACCCCTAACGCCTTATCATAACGGTAATCCTAACCCTAACCAACCCTAACCCTAAAACTAACCCTCACCCCAACCACAAAGCCTAACACAACCATGACCCTAACCCTAAACGTAACACTAAACTTAACCCTAACCTTAAATCTAACCCTAACCCTAAAACTGAACACAACCCCTGAACGTAACCCTGACCCTGAACATAACCTTAACACTAACCTGAAAACAAGCCCAAACCTTAGCCATAACCCTAACCCTCACCCTATCTTAAACTTCACCCTATCCCTAACCTAAAACTCACCCTGACTTTAACCCTAACCCTCCCCATAAACCTAACCCTCACCTTAACCTTGGCCCACCTGTAACCCGAAACCTAACCCTTACAATAACTCTGACCCTAATCCTCGCCCTAAACCTAATTCTAATTCTAACCCTGACCCTAACCCTAACCTAACCTCAACCCTATCTTTAAGCCTACCATAAACTTAAACCTAACCCTAACCCTTAACCTTAACTCTAACCCTAACCCTAGCCCTAACCCTAACCTTAACGGTAACACTTACCCAGAACCCTCACCTTAACTGTAAATGTAACTCTAACTCTTACCCTAACCCTAAACGTAACCCTAATTATAACCTTAACCTAAACCTAACTGAAACAGTAACCCTTAACCCTAACTCTAATCCTAATCCTTAGCCTAAAACTAACCTTAACCCTAAACCTAACCCTAACCACTGACCCTAACTCTAACCCTAACCCTGAGCCGAACCCTCACCCTTAACCAGAATTTCACCCTAAAGCATAACGCTAAGCGTACCCTCACTTCATTCAAACCCGAACCCTAAGCAAAACTAACACTAACACTACACGTAACCCTAACCCTAAACCTAACCCTAACCCTGACTCTGACCTGAACCCAAACCCCTAACCCCAACCCTCTCGCTTCACATAAACTTCTCTGTAACCCTAGCCCTAAAACTAAACGTAACACTAAATCTCCCCTAACCCTGACCGTACCATAAACGTAACCCTAACTCTAAACTCAAAACTAACCCTGACCCTAACCCTAACTCTAACCCTAATCCTAACCCTAAAACTTACCCTACACACTCAGCTTCAATGGAAACCTAGGACTAACCCTCATCTTACCATCTAAACCTAACCTCAACCCTTAACCTAACCCTATCTATAACCTTCACCTAGCCCTAAACCTAAACATGACTTAACCCTAACACTAACCCTAACCCTAAATCTAAACCTAACCTTAACCCTACACTTCATCCTAACCTAAGCTCTAACCCTAACCCCTAACGCTAACCCTAAGCTCAACCCTCACCCTTCAATTAAACTTTACCCCAGCTGTAGCCCTAACCCTAAGCCGAACCCGAAACCTGACCCTAACATTAACCCAAACACCTAACCCTAACCCTAAGCCTAATCCTAAACCTAACCCTAACCTTAACCCAAATGCCTAACCCTAACCCTAACCCTCATCCTTAACCTAAACTTCACCCTAAACCTAAGGCTAACCCTAACCCTGAAAGTAAAGCTAACCCTTAACTATCCCCTAACTCTAGCCCTGACCCTAAACCTAATGCTAACCCTAGCCCTAACAGTAACACCCTAAAACATCAGCTTAATGGAAACTTAACACTAACCCTCCCATGAACCCCTAACCCTAACCCTACCCCGCATCCTACACCTAACCCAGACCTAAACCTAACCCTTTCTCTAACCCTAAATTAACCCTAACCTTAACTCTACCCTAACCCTAACAACAACTCTGAACCTGACCATAACCATCATCCTAAACCCTAGCACTAACTCCAACTCTAAATCTAACCCTAAGCTAGCCCTACCCTTTACCGTAAACCTAGCCTTAACCCTAACCTTACCCCTACCCAAACCCTAACGCTATACCTAACCCGAACACTAACCTTAACCCTACTCTAACCTTAAGCCTAACCCTGACTATTAACTGAAACTTCACCCTAACCCTAAGCCTAACTCTAACTCTAACCCTAACCATAACAATTACCCTAAACCCTCGCCTTAACTGTAAACCTAACCCTAACCCTCACCCTAATCCTTAACCGTATCCCCAACCCTAAACCTGACGCTATCCCCAAACTTATCCCTAACCCTAACCCTAATACGAACAGTAACCCAAATCTAACCCTAACCCTAATATTAAACCTAAACTTAAATCTACCCTAACCATAAACCTAACCCTAACACCCTAAACCTAACGTCTAACACCGTCTATAATCCTAACCCTTACCATAACCCTCACCCTTAACCTAAACTTCACACTAACCCTAAACCTAACCTAACGCTGACCCTAGACATAACGCCTAACCCTCACCGAACCCTAAACCTATCCTTAACACTAACCTGCACACAAACCCAAACCCTAGCCCTCACCATAAAAATAACCCTCACCCTATCCTGAACTTCATCCAAACACTAACCATAACCTTAACCCTAAACCTAGACCTAACCCAAACCCTAACCTTAAACCTAACTCTAAGAATAACGCTAGTCCATCTGTAACCCTAAACCGAACACTTACAATAGCCCTGAACCTAACCCTAAAATAATCCTAATCCTAACCCTAGACCTAACCCTACCCCTAACCCTGACCCTAAATAGAACACTAAGTCTAACCCTCAACATGGACCTAAACCTAATTCTTACCCTACACCTAACCCTAATCCTAAACCAAACCCTAACTCTGACTATAACCCTAATCGTAACAATTACCCTAAACCCTCACCTTAACTGCAAAACTAACCGTAACCCGCACCCTAAATCCTAACCGTATCCCACAACCCTAACCCTAATGCTATCCCTAACCCTAACCCTAACATTAACCTGAAACCCCTGAGCCCTAATGATAAACCTAACCCTAACACAAACCCTAACCCTAACACCAAAGCCTAGCAAAAACCTTAACACTAACTCTCACCCTAACTCTAACACTAACCCGAAACCGAATCATGCACCTAACCCCAAGCCTAAACCAAACCTAACCATGACCAGAACCGCAAGGCCTAACCGGAACCCTCACCCAAACCCTAACCCTAAACTACACCTCTAACCCCTAACGCCTTATCATAACGGTAATCCTATCCCTAACCAACCCTAACCCTAAAACTAACCCTCACCCCAACCACAAAGCCTAACACAACCATGACCCTAACCCTAAACGTAACACTAAACTTAACCCTAACCTTAAATCTAACCCTAACCCTAAAACTGAACACAACCCCTGAACGTAACCCTGACCCTGAACATAACCTTAACACTAACCTGAAAACAAGCCCAAACCTTAGCCATAACCCTAACCCTCACCCTATCTTAAACTTCACCCTATCCCTAACCTAAAACTCACCCTGACTTTAACCCTAACCCTCCCCAGAAACCTAACCCTCACCTTAACCTTGGCCCACCTGTAACCCGAAACCTAACCCTTACAATAACTCTGACCCTAATCCTCGCCCTAAACCTAATTCTAATTCTAACCCTGACCCTAACCCTAACCTAACCTCAACCCTATCTTTAAGCCTACCATAAACTTAAACCTAACCCTAACCCTTAACCTTAACTCTAACCCTAACCCTAGCCCTAACCCTAACCTTAACGGTAACACTTACCCAGAACCCTCACCTTAACTGTAAATGTAACTCTAACTCTTACCCTAACCCTAAACTTAACCCTAATTATAACCTTAACCTAAACCTAACTGAAACAGTAACCCTTAACCCTAACTCTAATCCTAATCCTTAGCCTAAAACTAACCTTAACCCTAAACCTAACCCTAACCACTGACCCTAACTCTAACCCTAACCCTGAGCCGAACCCTCACCCTTAACCGGAATTTCACCCTAAAGCATAACGCTAAGCGTACCCTCACTTCATTCAAACCCGAACCCTAAGCAAAACTAACACTAACACTACACGTAACCCTAACCCTAAACCTAACCCTAACCCTGACTCTGACCTGAACCCAAACCCCTAACCCCAACCCTCTCGCTTCACATAAACTTCTCTGTAACCCTAGCCCTAAAACTAAACGTAACACTAAATCTCCCCTAACCCTGACCGTACCATAAACGTAACCCTAACTCTAAACTCAAAACTAACCCTGACCCTAACCCTAACTCTAACCCTAATCCTAACCCTAAAACTTACCCTACACACTCAGCTTCAATGGAAACCTAGCACTAACCCTCATCTTACCATCTAAACCTAACCTCAACCCTTAACCTAACCCTATCTATAACCTTCACCTAGCCCTAAACCTAAACATGACTTAACCCTAACACTAACCCTAACCCTAAATCTAAACCTAACCTTAACCCTACACTTAATCCTAACCTAAGCTCTAACCCTAACCCCTAACGCTAACCCTAAGCTCAACCCTCACCCTTCAATTAAACTTTACCCCAGCTGTAGCCCTAACCCTAAGCCGAACCCTAAACCTGACCCTAACATTAACCCAAACACCTAACCCTAACCCTAAGCCTAATCCTAAACCTAACCCTAACCTTAACCCAAATGCCTAACCCTAACCCTAACCCTCATCCTTAACCTAAACTTCACCCTAAACCTAAGGCTAACCCTAACCCTGAAAGTAAAGCTAACCCTTAACTATCCCCTAACTCTAGCCCTGACCCTAAACCTAATGCTAACCCTAGCCCTAACAGTAACACCCTAAAACATCAGCTTAATGGAAACTTAACACTAACCCTCCCATGAACCCCTAACCCTAACCCTACCCCGCATCCTACACCTAACCCAGACCTAAACCTAACCCTTTCTCTAACCCTAAATTAACCCTAACCTTAACTCTACCCTAACCCTAACAACTCTGAACCTGACCATAACCATCATCCTAAACCCTAGCACTAACTCCAACTCTAAATCTAACCCTAAGCTAGCCCTACCCTTTACCGTAAACCTAGCCTTAACCCTAACCTTACCCCTACCCAAACCCTAACGCTATACCTAACCCGAACACTAACCTTAACCCTACTCTAACCTTAAGCCTAACCCTGACTATTAACTGAAACTTCACCCTAACCCTAAGCCTAACTCTAACTCTAACCCTAACCATAACAATTACCCTAAACCCTCGCCTTAACTGTAAACCTAACCCTAACCCTCACCCTAATCCTTAACCGTATCCCCAACCCTAAACCTGACGCTATCCCCAAACTTATCCCTAACCCTAACCCTAATACGAACAGTAACCCAAATCTAACCCTAACCCTAATATTAAACCTAAACTTAAATCTACCCTAACCATAAACCTAACCCTAACACCCTAAACCTAACGTCTAACACCGTCTATAATCCTAACCCTTACCATAACCCTCACCCTTAACCTAAACTTCACACTAACCCTAAACCTAACCTAACGCTGACCCTAGACATAACGCCTAACCCTCACCGAACCCTAAACCTATCCTTAACACTAACCTGCACACAAACCCAAACCCTAGCCCTCACCATAAAAATAACCCTCACCCTATCCTGAACTTCATCCAAACACTAACCATAACCTTAACCCTAAACCTAGACCTAACCCAAACCCTAACCTTAAACCTAACTCTAAGAATAACGCTAGTCCATCTGTAACCCTAAACCGAACACTTACAATAGCCCTGAACCTAACCCTAAAATAATCCTAATCCTAACCCTAGACCTAACCCTACCCCTAACCCTGACCCTAAATAGAACACTAAGTCTAACCCTCAACATGGACCTAAACCTAATTCTTACCCTACACCTAACCCTAATCCTAAACCAAACCCTAACTCTGACTATAACCCTAATCGTAACAATTACCCTAAACCCTCACCTTAACTGGAAAACTAACCGTAACCCGCACCCTAAATCCTAACCGTATCCCACAACCCTAACCCTAATGCTATCCCTAACCCTAACCCTAACATTAACCTGAAACCCCTGAGCCCTAATGATAAACCTAACCCTAACACAAACCCTAACCCTAACACCAAAGCCTAGCAAAAACCTTAACACTAACTCTCACCCTAACTCTAACACTAACCCGAAACCGAATCATGCACCTAACCCTAAGCCTAAACCAAACCTAACCATGACCAGAACCGCAAGGCCTAACCGGAACCCTCACCCAAACCCTAACCCTAAACTACACCTCTAACCCCTAACGCCTTATCATAACAGTAATCCTAACCCTAACCAACCCTAACCCTAAAACTAACCCTCACCCCAACCACAAAGCCTAACACAACCATGACCCTAACCCTAAACGTAACACTAAACTTAACCCTAACCTTAAATCTAACCCTAACCCTAAAACTGAACACAACCCCTGAACGTAACCCTAACCCTGAACATAACCTTAACACTAACCTGAAAACAAGCCCAAACCTTAGCCATAACCCTAACCCTCACCCTATCTTAAACTTCACCCTATCCCTAACCTAAAACTCACCCTGACTTTAACCCTAACCCTCCCCATAAACCTAACCCTCACCTTAACCTTGGCCCACCTGTAACCCGAAACCTAACCCTTACAATAACTCTGACCCTAATCCTCGCCCTAAACCTAATTCTAATTCTAACCCTGACCCTAACCCTAACCTAACCTCAACCCTATCTTTAAGCCTACCATAAACTTAAACCTAACCCTAACCCTTAACCTTAACTCTAACCCTAACCCTAGCCCTAACCCTAACCTTAACGGTAACACTTACCCAGAACCCTCACCTTAACTGTAAATGTAACTCTAACTCTTACCCTAACCCTAAACTTAACCCTAATTATAACCTTAACCTAAACCTAACTGAAACAGTAACCCTTAACCCTAACTCTAATCCTAATCCTTAGCCTAAAACTAACCTTAACCCTAAACCTAACCCTAACCACTGACCCTAACTCTAACCCTAACCCTGAGCCGAACCCTCACCCTTAACCGGAATTTCACCCTAAAGCATAACGCTAAGCGTACCCTCACTTCATTCAAACCCGAACCCTAAGCAAAACTAACACTAACACTACACGTAACCCTAACCCTAAACCTAACCCTAACCCTGACTCTGACCTGAACCCAAACCCCTAACCCCAACCCTCTCGCTTCACATAAACTTCTCTGTAACCCTAGCCCTAAAACTAAACGTAACACTAAATCTCCCCTAACCCTGACCGTACCATAAACGTAACCCTAACTCTAAACTCAAAACTAACCCTGACCCTAACCCTAACTCTAACCCTAATCCTAACCCTAAAACTTACCCTACACACTCAGCTTCAATGGAAACCTAGCACTAACCCTCATCTTACCATCTAAACCTAACCTCAACCCTTAACCTAACCCTATCTATAACCTTCACCTAGCCCTAAACCTAAACATGACTTAACCCTAACACTAACCCTAACCCTAAATCTAAACCTAACCTTAACCCTACACTTAATCCTAACCTAAGCTCTAACCCTAACCCCTAACGCTAACCCTAAGCTCAACCCTCACCCTTCAATTAAACTTTACCCCAGCTGTAGCCCTAACCCTAAGCCGAACCCTAAACCTGACCCTAACATTAACCCAAACACCTAACCCTAACCCTAAGCCTAATCCTAAACCTAACCCTAACCTTAACCCAAATGCCTAACCCTAACCCTAACCCTCATCCTTAACCTAAACTTCACCCTAAACCTAAGGCTAACCCTAACCCTGAAAGTAAAGCTAACCCTTAACTATCCCCTAACTCTAGCCCTGACCCTAAACCTAATGCTAACCCTAGCCCTAACAGTAACACCCTAAAACATCAGCTTAATGGAAACTTAACACTAACCCTCCCATGAACCCCTAACCCTAACCCTACCCCGCATCCTACACCTAACCCAGACCTAAACCTAACCCTTTCTCTAACCCTAAATTAACCCTAACCTTAACTCTACCCTAACCCTAACAACAACTCTGAACCTGACCATAACCATCATCCTAAACCCTAGCACTAACTCCAACTCTAAATCTAACCCTAAGCTAGCCCTACCCTTTACCGTAAACCTAGCCTTAACCCTAACCTTACCCCTACCCAAACCCTAACGCTATACCTAACCCGAACACTAACCTTAACCCTACTCTAACCTTAAGCCTAACCCTGACTATTAACTGAAACTTCACCCTAACCCTAAGCCTAACTCTAACTCTAACCCTAACCATAACAATGACCCTAAACCCTCGCCTTAACTGTAAACCTAACCCTAACCCTCACCCTAATCCTTAACCGTATCCCCAACCCTAAACCTGACGCTATCCCCAAACTTATCCCTAACCCTAACCCTAATACGAACAGTAACCCAAATCTAACCCTAACCCTAATATTAAACCTAAACTTAAATCTACCCTAACCATAAACCTAACCCTAACACCCTAAACCTAACGTCTAACACCGTCTATAATCCTAACCCTTACCATAACCCTCACCCTTAACCTAAACTTCACACTAACCCTAAACCTAACCTAACGCTGACCCTAGACATAACGCCTAACCCTCACCGAACCCTAAACCTATCCTTAACACTAACCTGCACACAAACCCAAACCCTAGCCCTCACCATAAAAATAACCCTCACCCTATCCTGAACTTCATCCAAACACTAACCATAACCTTAACCCTAAACCTAGACCTAACCCAAACCCTAACCTTAAACCTAACTCTAAGAATAACGCTAGTCCATCTGTAACCCTAAACCGAACACTTACAATAGCCCTGAACCTAACCCTAAAATAATCCTAATCCTAACCCTAGACCTAACCCTACCCCTAACCCTGACCCTAAATAGAACACTAAGTCTAACCCTCAACATGGACCTAAACCTAATTCTTACCCTACACCTAACCCTAATCCTAAACCAAACCCTAACTCTGACTATAACCCTAATCGTAACAATTACCCTAAACCCTCACCTTAACTGCAAAACTAACCGTAACCCGCACCCTAAATCCTAACCGTATCCCACAACCCTAACCCTAATGCTATCCCTAACCCTAACCCTAACATTAACCTGAAACCCCTGAGCCCTAATGATAAACCTAACCCTAACACAAACCCTAACCCTAACACCAAAGCCTAGCAAAAACCTTAACACTAACTCTCACCCTAACTCTAACACTAACCCGAAACCGAATCATGCACCTAACCCTAAGCCTAAACCAAACCTAACCATGACCAGAACCGCAAGGCCTAACCGGAACCCTCACCCAAACCCTAACCCTAAACTACACCTCTAACCCCTAACGCCTTATCATAACGGTAATCCTAACCCTAACCAACCCTAACCCTAAAACTAACCCTCACCCCAACCACAAAGCCTAACACAACCATGACCCTAACCCTAAACGTAACACTAAACTTAACCCTAACCTTAAATCTAACCCTAACCCTAAAACTGAACACAACCCCTGAACGTAACCCTGACCCTGAACATAACCTTAACACTAACCTGAAAACAAGCCCAAACCTTAGCCATAACCCTAACCCTCACCCTATCTTAAACTTCACCCTATCCCTAACCTAAAACTCACCCTGACTTTAACCCTAACCCTCCCCAGAAACCTAACCCTCACCTTAACCTTGGCCCACCTGTAACCCGAAACCTAACCCTTACAATAACTCTGACCCTAATCCTCGCCCTAAACCTAATTCTAATTCTAACCCTGACCCTAACCCTAACCTAACCTCAACCCTATCTTTAAGCCTACCATAAACTTAAACCTAACCCTAACCCTTAACCTTAACTCTAACCCTAACCCTAGCCCTAACCCTAACCTTAACGGTAACACTTACCCAGAACCCTCACCTTAACTGTAAATGTAACTCTAACTCTTACCCTAACCCTAAACTTAACCCTAATTATAACCTTAACCTAAACCTAACTGAAACAGTAACCCTTAACCCTAACTCTAATCCTAATCCTTAGCCTAAAACTAACCTTAACCCTAAACCTAACCCTAACCACTGACCCTAACTCTAACCCTAACCCTGAGCCGAACCCTCACCCTTAACCGGAATTTCACCCTAAAGCATAACGCTAAGCGTACCCTCACTTCATTCAAACCCGAACCCTAAGCAAAACTAACACTAACACTACACGTAACCCTAACCCTAAACCTAACCCTAACCCTGACTCTGACCTGAACCCAAACCCCTAACCCCAACCCTCTCGCTTCACATAAACTTCTCTGTAACCCTAGCCCTAAAACTAAACGTAACACTAAATCTCCCCTAACCCTGACCGTACCATAAACGTAACCCTAACTCTAAACTCAAAACTAACCCTGACCCTAACCCTAACTCTAACCCTAATCCTAACCCTAAAACTTACCCTACACACTCAGCTTCAATGGAAACCTAGCACTAACCCTCATCTTACCATCTAAACCTAACCTCAACCCTTAACCTAACCCTATCTATAACCTTCACCTAGCCCTAAACCTAAACATGACTTAACCCTAACACTAACCCTAACCCTAAATCTAAACCTAACCTTAACCCTACACTTAATCCTAACCTAAGCTCTAACCCTAACCCCTAACGCTAACCCTAAGCTCAACCCTCACCCTTCAATTAAACTTTACCCCAGCTGTAGCCCTAACCCTAAGCCGAACCCTAAACCTGACCCTAACATTAACCCAAACACCTAACCCTAACCCTAAGCCTAATCCTAAACCTAACCCTAACCTTAACCCAAATGCCTAACCCTAACCCTAACCCTCATCCTTAACCTAAACTTCACCCTAAACCTAAGGCTAACCCTAAATACTATCTCTCTATGAACCCTTAACTATCCCCTAACTCTAGCCCTGACCCTAAACCTAATGCTAACCCTAGCCCTAACAGTAACACCCTAAAACATCAGCTTAATGGAAACTTAACACTAACCCTCCCATGAACCCCTAACCCTAACCCTACCCCGCATCCTACACCTAACCCAGACCTAAACCTAACCCTTTCTCTAACCCTAAATTAACCCTAACCTTAACTCTACCCTAACCCTAACAACAACTCTGAACCTGACCATAACCATCATCCTAAACCCTAGCACTAACTCCAACTCTAAATCTAACCCTAAGCTAGCCCTACCCTTTACCGTAAACCTAGCCTTAACCCTAACCTTACCCCTACCCAAACCCTAACGCTATACCTAACCCGAACACTAACCTTAACCCTACTCTAACCTTAAGCCTAACCCTGACTATTAACTGAAACTTCACCCTAACCCTAAGCCTAACTCTAACTCTAACCCTAACCATAACAATTACCCTAAACCCTCGCCTTAACTGTAAACCTAACCCTAACCCTCACCCTAATCCTTAACCGTATCCCCAACCCTAAACCTGACGCTATCCCCAAACTTATCCCTAACCCTAACCCTAATACGAACAGTAACCCAAATCTAACCCTAACCCTAATATTAAACCTAAACTTAAATCTACCCTAACCATAAACCTAACCCTAACACCCTAAACCTAACGTCTAACACCGTCTATAATCCTAACCCTTACCATAACCCTCACCCTTAACCTAAACTTCACACTAACCCTAAACCTAACCTAACGCTGACCCTAGACATAACGCCTAACCCTCACCGAACCCTAAACCTATCCTTAACACTAACCTGCACACAAACCCAAACCCTAGCCCTCACCATAAAAATAACCCTCACCCTATCCTGAACTTCATCCAAACACTAACCATAACCTTAACCCTAAACCTAGACCTAACCCAAACCCTAACCTTAAACCTAACTCTAAGAATAACGCTAGTCCATCTGTAACCCTAAACCGAACACTTACAATAGCCCTGAACCTAACCCTAAAATAATCCTAATCCTAACCCTAGACCTAACCCTACCCCTAACCCTGACCCTAAATAGAACACTAAGTCTAACCCTCAACATGGACCTAAACCTAATTCTTACCCTACACCTAACCCTAATCCTAAACCAAACCCTAACTCTGACTATAACCCTAATCGTAACAATTACCCTAAACCCTCACCTTAACTGGAAAACTAACCGTAACCCGCACCCTAAATCCTAACCGTATCCCACAACCCTAACCCTAATGCTATCCCTAACCCTAACCCTAACATTAACCTGAAACCCCTGAGCCCTAATGATAAACCTAACCCTAACACAAACCCTAACCCTAACACCAAAGCCTAGCAAAAACCTTAACACTAACTCTCACCCTAACTCTAACACTAACCCGAAACCGAATCATGCACCTAACCCTAAGCCTAAACCAAACCTAACCATGACCAGAACCGCAAGGCCTAACCGGAACCCTCACCCAAACCCTAACCCTAAACTACACCTCTAACCCCTAACGCCTTATCATAACGGTAATCCTAACCCTAACCAACCCTAACCCTAAAACTAACCCTCACCCCAACCACAAAGCCTAACACAACCATGACCCTAACCCTAAACGTAACACTAAACTTAACCCTAACCTTAAATCTAACCCTAACCCTAAAACTGAACACAACCCCTGAACGTAACCCTGACCCTGAACATAACCTTAACACTAACCTGAAAACAAGCCCAAACCTTAGCCATAACCCTAACCCTCACCCTATCTTAAACTTCACCCTATCCCTAACCTAAAACTCACCCTGACTTTAACCCTAACCCTCCCCATAAACCTAACCCTCACCTTAACCTTGGCCCACCTGTAACCCGAAACCTAACCCTTACAATAACTCTGACCCTAATCCTCGCCCTAAACCTAATTCTAATTCTAACCCTGACCCTAACCCTAACCTAACCTCAACCCTATCTTTAAGCCTACCATAAACTTAAACCTAACCCTAACCCTTAACCTTAACTCTAACCCTAACCCTAGCCCTAACCCTAACCTTAACGGTAACACTTACCCAGAACCCTCACCTTAACTGTAAATGTAACTCTAACTCTTACCCTAACCCTAAACTTAACCCTAATTATAACCTTAACCTAAACCTAACTGAAACAGTAACCCTTAACCCTAACTCTAATCCTAATCCTTAGCCTAAAACTAACCTTAACCCTAAACCTAACCCTAACCACTGACCCTAACTCTAACCCTAACCCTGAGCCGAACCCTCACCCTTAACCGGAATTTCACCCTAAAGCATAACGCTAAGCGTACCCTCACTTCATTCAAACCCGAACCCTAAGCAAAACTAACACTAACACTACACGTAACCCTAACCCTAAACCTAACCCTAACCCTGACTCTGACCTGAACCCAAACCCCTAACCCCAACCCTCTCGCTTCACATAAACTTCTCTGTAACCCTAGCCCTAAAACTAAACGTAACACTAAATCTCCCCTAACCCTGACCGTACCATAAACGTAACCCTAACTCTAAACTCAAAACTAACCCTGACCCTAACCCTAACTCTAACCCTAATCCTAACCCTAAAACTTACCCTACACACTCAGCTTCAATGGAAACCTAGCACTAACCCTCATCTTACCATCTAAACCTAACCTCAACCCTTAACCTAACCCTATCTATAACCTTCACCTAGCCCTAAACCTAAACATGACTTAACCCTAACACTAACCCTAACCCTAAATCTAAACCTAACCTTAACCCTACACTTAATCCTAACCTAAGCTCTAACCCTAACCCCTAACGCTAACCCTAAGCTCAACCCTCACCCTTCAATTAAACTTTACCCCAGCTGTAGCCCTAACCCTAAGCCGAACCCTAAACCTGACCCTAACATTAACCCAAACACCTAACCCTAACCCTAAGCCTAATCCTAAACCTAACCCTAACCTTAACCCAAATGCCTAACCCTAACCCTAACCCTCATCCTTAACCTAAACTTCACCCTAAACCTAAGGCTAACCCTAACCCTGAAAGTAAAGCTAACCCTTAACTATCCCCTAACTCTAGCCCTGACCCTAAACCTAATGCTAACCCTAGCCCTAACAGTAACACCCTAAAACATCAGCTTAATGGAAACTTAACACTAACCCTCCCATGAACCCCTAACCCTAACCCTACCCCGCATCCTACACCTAACCCAGACCTAAACCTAACCCTTTCTCTAACCCTAAATTAACCCTAACCTTAACTCTACCCTAACCCTAACAACAACTCTGAACCTGACCATAACCATCATCCTAAACCCTAGCACTAACTCCAACTCTAAATCTAACCCTAAGCTAGCCCTACCCTTTACCGTAAACCTAGCCTTAACCCTAACCTTACCCCTACCCAAACCCTAACGCTATACCTAACCCGAACACTAACCTTAACCCTACTCTAACCTTAAGCCTAACCCTGACTATTAACTGAAACTTCACCCTAACCCTAAGCCTAACTCTAACTCTAACCCTAACCATAACAATTACCCTAAACCCTCGCCTTAACTGTAAACCTAACCCTAACCCTCACCCTAATCCTTAACCGTATCCCCAACCCTAAACCTGACGCTATCCCCAAACTTATCCCTAACCCTAACCCTAATACGAACAGTAACCCAAATCTAACCCTAACCCTAATATTAAACCTAAACTTAAATCTACCCTAACCATAAACCTAACCCTAACACCCTAAACCTAACGTCTAACACCGTCTATAATCCTAACCCTTACCATAACCCTCACCCTTAACCTAAACTTCACACTAACCCTAAACCTAACCTAACGCTGACCCTAGACATAACGCCTAACCCTCACCGAACCCTAAACCTATCCTTAACACTAACCTGCACACAAACCCAAACCCTAGCCCTCACCATAAAAATAACCCTCACCCTATCCTGAACTTCATCCAAACACTAACCATAACCTTAACCCTAAACCTAGACCTAACCCAAACCCTAACCTTAAACCTAACTCTAAGAATAACGCTAGTCCATCTGTAACCCTAAACCGAACACTTACAATAGCCCTGAACCTAACCCTAAAATAATCCTAATCCTAACCCTAGACCTAACCCTACCCCTAACCCTGACCCTAAATAGAACACTAAGTCTAACCCTCAACATGGACCTAAACCTAATTCTTACCCTACACCTAACCCTAATCCTAAACCAAACCCTAACTCTGACTATAACCCTAATCGTAACAATTACCCTAAACCCTCACCTTAACTGCAAAACTAACCGTAACCCGCACCCTAAATCCTAACCGTATCCCACAACCCTAACCCTAATGCTATCCCTAACCCTAACCCTAACATTAACCTGAAACCCCTGAGCCCTAATGATAAACCTAACCCTAACACAAACCCTAACCCTAACACCAAAGCCTAGCAAAAACCTTAACACTAACTCTCACCCTAACTCTAACACTAACCCGAAACCGAATCATGCACCTAACCCTAAGCCTAAACCAAACCTAACCATGACCAGAACCGCAAGGCCTAACCGGAACCCTCACCCAAACCCTAACCCTAAACTACACCTCTAACCCCTAACGCCTTATCATAACGGTAATCCTAACCCTAACCAACCCTAACCCTAAAACTAACCCTCACCCCAACCACAAAGCCTAACACAACCATGACCCTAACCCTAAACGTAACACTAAACTTAACCCTAACCTTAAATCTAACCCTAACCCTAAAACTGAACACAACCCCTGAACGTAACCCTGACCCTGAACATAACCTTAACACTAACCTGAAAACAAGCCCAAACCTTAGCCATAACCCTAACCCTCACCCTATCTTAAACTTCACCCTATCCCTAACCTAAAACTCACCCTGACTTTAACCCTAACCCTCCCCATAAACCTAACCCTCACCTTAACCTTGGCCCACCTGTAACCCGAAACCTAACCCTTACAATAACTCTGACCCTAATCCTCGCCCTAAACCTAATTCTAATTCTAACCCTGACCCTAACCCTAACCTAACCTCAACCCTATCTTTAAGCCTACCATAAACTTAAACCTAACCCTAACCCTTAACCTTAACTCTAACCCTAACCCTAGCCCTAACCCTAACCTTAACGGTAACACTTACCCAGAACCCTCACCTTAACTGTAAATGTAACTCTAACTCTTACCCTAACCCTAAACTTAACCCTAATTATAACCTTAACCTAAACCTAACTGAAACAGTAACCCTTAACCCTAACTCTAATCCTAATCCTTAGCCTAAAACTAACCTTAACCCTAAACCTAACCCTAACCACTGACCCTAACTCTAACCCTAACCCTGAGCCGAACCCTCACCCTTAACCGGAATTTCACCCTAAAGCATAACGCTAAGCGTACCCTCACTTCATTCAAACCCGAACCCTAAGCAAAACTAACACTAACACTACACGTAACCCTAACCCTAAACCTAACCCTAACCCTGACTCTGACCTGAACCCAAACCCCTAACCCCAACCCTCTCGCTTCACATAAACTTCTCTGTAACCCTAGCCCTAAAACTAAACGTAACACTAAATCTCCCCTAACCCTGACCGTACCATAAAAGTAACCCTAACTCTAAACTCAAAACTAACCCTGACCCTAACCCTAACTCTAACCCTAATCCTAACCCTAAAACTTACCCTACACACTCAGCTTCAATGGAAACCTAGCACTAACCCTCATCTTACCATCTAAACCTAACCTCAACCCTTAACCTAACCCTATCTATAACCTTCACCTAGCCCTAAACCTAAACATGACTTAACCCTAACACTAACCCTAACCCTAAATCTAAACCTAACCTTAACCCTACACTTAATCCTAACCTAAGCTCTAACCCTAACCCCTAACGCTAACCCTAAGCTCAACCCTCACCCTTCAATTAAACTTTACCCCAGCTGTAGCCCTAACCCTAAGCCGAACCCTAAACCTGACCCTAACATTAACCCAAACACCTAACCCTAACCCTAAGCCTAATCCTAAACCTAACCCTAACCTTAACCCAAATGCCTAACCCTAACCCTAACCCTCATCCTTAACCTAAACTTCACCCTAAACCTAAGGCTAACCCTAACCCTGAAAGTAAAGCTAACCCTTAACTATCCCCTAACTCTAGCCCTGACCCTAAACCTAATGCTAACCCTAGCCCTAACAGTAACACCCTAAAACATCAGCTTAATGGAAACTTAACACTAACCCTCCCATGAACCCCTAACCCTAACCCTACCCCGCATCCTACACCTAACCCAGACCTAAACCTAACCCTTTCTCTAACCCTAAATTAACCCTAACCTTAACTCTACCCTAACCCTAACAACAACTCTGAACCTGACCATAACCATCATCCTAAACCCTAGCACTAACTCCAACTCTAAATCTAACCCTAATCTAGCCCTACCCTTTACCGTAAACCTAGCCTTAACCCTAACCTTACCCCTACCCAAACCCTAACGCTATACCTAACCCGAACACTAACCTTAACCCTACTCTAACCTTAAGCCTAACCCTGACTATTAACTGAAACTTCACCCTAACCCTAAGCCTAACTCTAACTCTAACCCTAACCATAACAATGACCCTAAACCCTCGCCTTAACTGTAAACCTAACCCGAACCCTCACCCTAATCCTTAACCGTATCCCCAACCCTAAACCTGACGCTATCCCCAAACTTATCCCTAACCCTAACCCTAATACGAACAGTAACCCAAATCTAACCCTAACCCTAATATTAAACCTAAACTTAAATCTACCCTAACCATAAACCTAACCCTAACACCCTAAACCTAACGTCTAACACCGTCTATAATCCTAACCCTTACCATAACCCTCACCCTTAACCTAAACTTCACACTAACCCTAAACCTAACCTAACGCTGACCCTAGACATAACGCCTAACCCTCACCGAACCCTAAACCTATCCTTAACACTAACCTGCACACAAACCCAAACCCTAGCCCTCACCATAAAAATAACCCTCACCCTATCCTGAACTTCATCCAAACACTAACCATAACCTTAACCCTAAACCTAGACCTAACCCAAACCCTAACCTTAAACCTAACTCTAAGAATAACGCTAGTCCATCTGTAACCCTAAACCGAACACTTACAATAGCCCTGAACCTAACCCTAAAATAATCCTAATCCTAATCCTAACCCTAGACCTAATCCTAACCCTACCCCTAACCCTGACCCTAAATAGAACACTAAGTCTAACCCTCAACATGGACCTAAACCTAATTCTTACCCTACACCTAACCCTAATCCTAAACCAAACCCTAACTCTGACTATAACCCTAATCGTAACAATTACCCTAAACCCTCACCTTAACTGGAAAACTAACCGTAACCCGCACCCTAAATCCTAACCGTATCCCACAACCCTAACCCTAATGCTATCCCTAACCCTAACCCTAACATTAACCTGAAACCCCTGAGCCCTAATGATAAACCTAACCCTAACACAAACCCTAACCCTAACACCAAAGCCTAGCAAAAACCTTAACACTAACTCTCACCCTAACTCTAACACTAACCCGAAACCGAATCATGCACCTAACCCTAAGCCTAAACCAAACCTAACCATGACCAGAACCGCAAGGCCTAACCGGAACCCTCACCCAAACCCTAACCCTAAACTACACCTCTAACCCCTAACGCCTTATCATAACGGTAATCCTAACCCTAACCAACCCTAACCCTAAAACTAACCCTCACCCCAACCTCAAAGCCTAACACAACCATGACCCTAACCCTAAACGTAACACTAAACTTAACCCTAACCTTAAATCTAACCCTAACCCTAAAACTGAACACAACCCCTGAACGTAACCCTAACCCTGAACATAACCTTAACACTAACCTGAAAACAAGCCCAAACCTTAGCCATAACCCTAACCCTCACCCTATCTTAAACTTCACCCTATCCCTAACCTAAAACTCACCCTGACTTTAACCCTAACCCTCCCCATAAACCTAACCCTCACCTTAACCTTGGCCCACCTGTAACCCGAAACCTAACCCTTACAATAACTCTGACCCTAATCCTCGCCCTAAACCTAATTCTAATTCTAACCCTGACCCTAACCCTAACCTAACCTCAACCCTATCTTTAAGCCTACCATAAACTTAAACCTAACCCTAACCCTTAACCTTAACTCTAACCCTAACCCTAGCCCTAACCCTAACCTTAACGGTAACACTTACCCAGAACCCTCACCTTAACTGTAAATGTAACTCTAACTCTTACCCTAACCCTAAACTTAACCCTAATTATAACCTTAACCTAAACCTAACTGAAACAGTAACCCTTAACCCTAACTCTAATCCTAATCCTTAGCCTAAAACTAACCTTAACCCTAAACCTAACCCTAACCACTGACCCTAACTCTAACCCTAACCCTGAGCCGAACCCTCACCCTTAACCGGAATTTCACCCTAAAGCATAACGCTAAGCGTACCCTCACTTCATTCAAACCCGAACCCTAAGCAAAACTAACACTAACACTACACGTAACCCTAACCCTAAACCTAACCCTAACCCTGACTCTGACCTGAACCCAAACCCCTAACCCCAACCCTCTCGCTTCACATAAACTTCTCTGTAACCCTAGCCCTAAAACTAAACGTAACACTAAATCTCCCCTAACCCTGACCGTACCATAAACGTAACCCTAACTCTAAACTCAAAACTAACCCTGACCCTAACCCTAACTCTAACCCTAATCCTAACCCTAAAACTTACCCTACACACTCAGCTTCAATGGAAACCTAGCACTAACCCTCATCTTACCATCTAAACCTAACCTCAACCCTTAACCTAACCCTATCTATAACCTTCACCTAGCCCTAAACCTAAACATGACTTAACCCTAACACTAACCCTAACCCTAAATCTAAACCTAACCTTAACCCTACACTTAATCCTAACCTAAGCTCTAACCCTAACCCCTAACGCTAACCCTAAGCTCAACCCTCACCCTTCAATTAAACTTTACCCCAGCTGTAGCCCTAACCCTAAGCCGAACCCTAAACCTGACCCTAACATTAACCCAAACACCTAACCCTAACCCTAAGCCTAATCCTAAACCTAACCCTAACCTTAACCCAAATGCCTAACCCTAACCCTAACCCTCATCCTTAACCTAAACTTCACCCTAAACCTAAGGCTAACCCTAACCCTGAAAGTAAAGCTAACCCTTAACTATCCCCTAACTCTAGCCCTGACCCTAAACCTAATGCTAACCCTAGCCCTAACAGTAACACCCTAAAACATCAGCTTAATGGAAACTTAACACTAACCCTCCCATGAACCCCTAACCCTAACCCTACCCCGCATCCTACACCTAACCCAGACCTAAACCTAACCCTTTCTCTAACCCTAAATTAACCCTAACCTTAACTCTACCCTAACCCTAACAACAACTCTGAACCTGACCATAACCATCATCCTAAACCCTAGCACTAACTCCAACTCTAAATCTAACCCTAAGCTAGCCCTACCCTTTACCGTAAACCTAGCCTTAACCCTAACCTTACCCCTACCCAAACCCTAACGCTATACCTAACCCGAACACTAACCTTAACCCTACTCTAACCTTAAGCCTAACCCTGACTATTAACTGAAACTTCACCCTAACCCTAAGCCTAACTCTAACTCTAACCCTAACCATAACAATGACCCTAAACCCTCGCCTTAACTGTAAACCTAACCCTAACCCTCACCCTAATCCTTAACCGTATCCCCAACCCTAAACCTGACGCTATCCCCAAACTTATCCCTAACCCTAACCCTAATACGAACAGTAACCCAAATCTAACCCTAACCCTAATATTAAACCTAAACTTAAATCTACCCTAACCATAAACCTAACCCTAACACCCTAAACCTAACGTCTAACACCGTCTATAATCCTAACCCTTACCATAACCCTCACCCTTAACCTAAACTTCACACTAACCCTAAACCTAACCTAACGCTGACCCTAGACATAACGCCTAACCCTCACCGAACCCTAAACCTATCCTTAACACTAACCTGCACACAAACCCAAACCCTAGCCCTCACCATAAAAATAACCCTCACCCTATCCTGAACTTCATCCAAACACTAACCATAACCTTAACCCTAAACCTAGACCTAACCCAAACCCTAACCTTAAACCTAACTCTAAGAATAACGCTAGTCCATCTGTAACCCTAAACCGAACACTTACAATAGCCCTGAACCTAACCCTAAAATAATCCTAATCCTAACCCTAGACCTAATCCTAACCCTACCCCTAACCCTGACCCTAAATAGAACACTAAGTCTAACCCTCAACATGGACCTAAACCTAATTCTTACCCTACACCTAACTCTAATCCTAAACCAAACCCTAACTCTGACTATAACCCTAATCGTAACAATTACCCTAAACCCTCACCTTAACTGCAAAACTAACCGTAACCCGCACCCTAAATCCTAACCGTATCCCACAACCCTAACCCTAATGCTATCCCTAACCCTAACCCTAACATTAACCTGAAACCCCTGAGCCCTAATGATAAACCTAACCCTAACACAAACCCTAACCCTAACACCAAAGCCTAGCAAAAACCTTAACACTAACTCTCACCCTAACTCTAACACTAACCCGAAACCGAATCATGCACCTAACCCTAAGCCTAAACCAAACCTAACCATGACCAGAACCGCAAGGCCTAACCGGAACCCTCACCCAAACCCTAACCCTAAACTACACCTCTAACCCCTAACGCCTTATCATAACGGTAATCCTAACCCTAACCAACCCTAACCCTACAACTAACCCTCACCCCAACCACAAAGCCTAACACAACCATGACCCTAACCCTAAACGTAACACTAAACTTAACCCTAACCTTAAATCTAACCCTAACCCTAAAACTGAACACAACCCCTGAACGTAACCCTAACCCTGAACATAACCTTAACACTAACCTGAAAACAAGCCCAAACCTTAGCCATAACCCTAACCCTCACCCTATCTTAAACTTCACCCTATCCCTAACCTAAAACTCACCCTGACTTTAACCCTAACCCTCCCCATAAACCTAACCCTCACCTTAACCTTGGCC
This sequence comes from Loxodonta africana, assembly GCF_030014295.1. Lineage (NCBI taxonomy): Eukaryota > Metazoa > Chordata > Mammalia > Proboscidea > Elephantidae > Loxodonta > Loxodonta africana. The sequence continues at coordinate 44,202 of NW_026975100.1, read as the reverse complement.
CACCTGTAACCCGAAACCTAACCCTTACAATAACTCTGACCCTAATCCTCGCCCTAAACCTAATTCTAATTCTAACCCTGACCCTAACCCTAACCTAACCTCAACCCTATCTTTAAGCCTACCATAAACTTAAACCTAACCCTAACCCTTAACCTTAACTCTAACCCTAACCCTAGCCCTAACCCTAACCTTAACGGTAACACTTACCCAGAACCCTCACCTTAACTGTAAATGTAACTCTAACTCTTACCCTAACCCTAAACTTAACCCTAATTATAACCTTAACCTAAACCTAACTGAAACAGTAACCCTTAACCCTAACTCTAATCCTAATCCTTAGCCTAAAACTAACCTTAACCCTAAACCTAACCCTAACCACTGACCCTAACTCTAACCCTAACCCTGAGCCGAACCCTCACCCTTAACCGGAATTTCACCCTAAAGCATAACGCTAAGCGTACCCTCACTTCATTCAAACCCGAACCCTAAGCAAAACTAACACTAACACTACACGTAACCCTAACCCTAAACCTAACCCTAACCCTGACTCTGACCTGAACCCAAACCCCTAACCCCAACCCTCTCGCTTCACATAAACTTCTCTGTAACCCTAGCCCTAAAACTAAACGTAACACTAAATCTCCCCTAACCCTGACCGTACCATAAAAGTAACCCTAACTCTAAACTCAAAACTAACCCTGACCCTAACCCTAACTCTAACCCTAATCCTAACCCTAAAACTTACCCTACACACTCAGCTTCAATGGAAACCTAGCACTAACCCTCATCTTACCATCTAAACCTAACCTCAACCCTTAACCTAACCCTATCTATAACCTTCACCTAGCCCTAAACCTAAACATGACTTAACCCTAACACTAACCCTAACCCTAAATCTAAACCTAACCTTAACCCTACACTTAATCCTAACCTAAGCTCTAACCCTAACCCCTAACGCTAACCCTAAGCTCAACCCTCACCCTTCAATTAAACTTTACCCCAGCTGTAGCCCTAACCCTAAGCCGAACCCTAAACCTGACCCTAACATTAACCCAAACACCTAACCCTAACCCTAAGCCTAATCCTAAACCTAACCCTAACCTTAACCCAAATGCCTAACCCTAACCCTAACCCTCATCCTTAACCTAAACTTCACCCTAAACCTAAGGCTAACCCTAACCCTGAAAGTAAAGCTAACCCTTAACTATCCCCTAACTCTAGCCCTGACCCTAAACCTAATGCTAACCCTAGCCCTAACAGTAACACCCTAAAACATCAGCTTAATGGAAACTTAACACTAACCCTCCCATGAACCCCTAACCCTAACCCTACCCCGCATCCTACACCTAACCCAGACCTAAACCTAACCCTTTCTCTAACCCTAAATTAACCCTAACCTTAACTCTACCCTAACCCTAACAACAACTCTGAACCTGACCATAACCATCATCCTAAACCCTAGCACTAACTCCAACTCTAAATCTAACCCTAAGCTAGCCCTACCCTTTACCGTAAACCTAGCCTTAACCCTAACCTTACCCCTACCCAAACCCTAACGCTATACCTAACCCGAACACTAACCTTAACCCTACTCTAACCTTAAGCCTAACCCTGACTATTAACTGAAACTTCACCCTAACCCTAACTCTAACTCTAACCCTAACCATAACAATGACCCTAAACCCTCGCCTTAACTGTAAACCTAACCCTAACCCTCACCCTAATCCTTAACCGTATCCCCAACCCTAAACCTGACGCTATCCCCAAACTTATCCCTAACCCTAACCCTAATACGAACAGTAACCCAAATCTAACCCTAACCCTAATATTAAACCTAAACTTAAATCTACCCTAACCATAAACCTAACCCTAACACCCTAAACCTAACGTCTAACACCGTCTATAATCCTAACCCTTACCATAACCCTCACCCTTAACCTAAACTTCACACTAACCCTAAACCTAACCTAACGCTGACCCTAGACATAACGCCTAACCCTCACCGAACCCTAAACCTATCCTTAACACTAACCTGCACACAAACCCAAACCCTAGCCCTCACCATAAAAATAACCCTCACCCTATCCTGAACTTCATCCAAACACTAACCATAACCTTAACCCTAAACCTAGACCTAACCCAAACCCTAACCTTAAACCTAACTCTAAGAATAACGCTAGTCCATCTGTAACCCTAAACCGAACACTTACAATAGCCCTGAACCTAACCCTAAAATAATCCTAATCCTAACCCTAGACCTAATCCTAACCCTACCCCTAACCCTGACCCTAAATAGAACACTAAGTCTAACCCTCAACATGGACCTAAACCTAATTCTTACCCTACACCTAACCCTAATCCTAAACCAAACCCTAACTCTGACTATAACCCTAATCGTAACAATTACCCTAAACCCTCACCTTAACTGGAAAACTAACCGTAACCCCCACCCTAAATCCTAACCGTATCCCACAACCCTAACCCTAATGCTATCCCTAACCCTAACCCTAACATTAACCTGAAACCCCTGAGCCCTAATGATAAACCTAACCCTAACACAAACCCTAACCCTAACACCAAAGCCTAGCAAAAACCTTAACACTAACTCTCACCCTAACTCTAACACTAACCCGAAACCGAATCATGCACCTAACCCTAAGCCTAAACCAAACCTAACCATGACCAGAACCGCAAGGCCTAACCGGAACCCTCACCCAAACCCTAACCCTAAACTACACCTCTAACCCCTAACGCCTTATCATAACGGTAATCCTAACCCTAACCAACCCTAACCCTAAAACTAACCCTCACCCCAACCACAAAGCCTAACACAACCATGACCCTAACCCTAAACGTAACACTAAACTTAACCCTAACCTTAAATCTAACCCTAACCCTAAAACTGAACACAACCCCTGAACGTAACCCTAACCCTGAACATAACCTTAACACTAACCTGAAAACAAGCCCAAACCTTAGCCATAACCCTAACCCTCACCCTATCTTAAACTTCACCCTATCCCTAACCTAAAACTCACCCTGACTTTAACCCTAACCCTCCCCATAAACCTAACCCTCACCTTAACCTTGGCCCACCTGTAACCCGAAACCTAACCCTTACAATAACTCTGACCCTAATCCTCGCCCTAAACCTAATTCTAATTCTAACCCTGACCCTAACCCTAACCTAACCTCAACCCTATCTTTAAGCCTACCATAAACTTAAACCTAACCCTAACCCTTAACCTTAACTCTAACCCTAACCCTAGCCCTAACCCTAACCTTAACGGTAACACTTACCCAGAACCCTCACCTTAACTGTAAATGTAACTCTAACTCTTACCCTAACCCTAAACTTAACCCTAATTATAACCTTAACCTAAACCTAACTGAAACAGTAACCCTTAACCCTAACTCTAATCCTAATCCTTAGCCTAAAACTAACCTTAACCCTAAACCTAACCCTAACCACTGACCCTAACTCTAACCCTAACCCTGAGCCGAACCCTCACCCTTAACCGGAATTTCACCCTAAAGCATAACGCTAAGCGTACCCTCACTTCATTCAAACCCGAACCCTAAGCAAAACTAACACTAACACTACACGTAACCCTAACCCTAAACCTAACCCTAACCCTGACTCTGACCTGAACCCAAACCCCTAACCCCAACCCTCTCGCTTCACATAAACTTCTCTGTAACCCTAGCCCTAAAACTAAACGTAACACTAAATCTCCCTAACCCTGACCGTACCATAAAAGTAACCCTAACTCTAAACTCAAAACTAACCCTGACCCTAACCCTAACTCTAACCCTAATCCTAACCCTAAAACTTACCCTACACACTCAGCTTCAATGGAAACCTAGCACTAACCCTCATCTTACCATCTAAACCTAACCTCAACCCTTAACCTAACCCTATCTATAACCTTCACCTAGCCCTAAACCTAAACATGACTTAACCCTAACACTAACCCTAACCCTAAATCTAAACCTAACCTTAACCCTACACTTAATCCTAACCTAAGCTCTAACCCTAACCCCTAACGCTAACCCTAAGCTCAACCCTCACCCTTCAATTAAACTTTACCCCAGCTGTAGCCCTAACCCTAAGCCGAACCCTAAACCTGACCCTAACATTAACCCAAACACCTAACCCTAACCCTAAGCCTAATCCTAAACCTAACCCTAACCTTAACCCAAATGCCTAACCCTAACCCTAACCCTCATCCTTAACCTAAACTTCACCCTAAACCTAAGGCTAACCCTAACGCTGAAAGTACAGCTAAGCCTTAACTATCCCCTGACTCTAGCCCTGACCCTAAACCTAATGCTAACCCTAGCCCTAACAGTAACACCCTAAAACATCAGCTTAATGGAAACTTAACACTAACCCTCCCATGAACCCCTAACCCTAACCCTACCCCGCATCCTACACCTAACCCAGACCTAAACCTAACCCTTTCTCTAACCCTAAATTAACCCTAACCTTAACTCTACCCTAACCCTAACAACAACTCTGAACCTGACCATAACCATCATCCTAAACCCTAGCACTAACTCCAACTCTAAATCTAACCCTAAGCTAGCCCTACCCTTTACCGTAAACCTAGCCTTAACCCTAACCTTACCCCTACCCAAACCCTAACGCTATACCTAACCCGAACACTAACCTTAACCCTACTCTAACCTTAAGCCTAACCCTGACTATTAACTGAAACTTCACCCTAACCCTAAGCCTAACTCTAACTCTAACCCTAACCATAACAATGACCCTAAACCCTCGCCTTAACTGTAAACCTAACCCTAACCCTCACCCTAATCCTTAACCGTATCCCCAACCCTAAACCTGACGCTATCCCCAAACTTATCCCTAACCCTAACCCTAATACGAACAGTAACCCAAATCTAACCCTAACCCTAATATTAAACCTAAACTTAAATCTACCCTAACCATAAACCTAACCCTAACACCCTAAACCTAACGTCTAACACCGTCTATAATCCTAACCCTTACCATAACCCTCACCCTTAACCTAAACTTCACACTAACCCTAAACCTAACCTAACGCTGACCCTAGACATAACGCCTAACCCTCACCGAACCCTAAACCTATCCTTAACACTAACCTGCACACAAACCCAAACCCTAGCCCTCACCATAAAAATAACCCTCACCCTATCCTGAACTTCATCCAAACACTAACCATAACCTTAACCCTAAACCTAGACCTAACCCAAACCCTAACCTTAAACCTAACTCTAAGAATAACGCTAGTCCATCTGTAACCCTAAACCGAACACTTACAATAGCCCTGAACCTAACCCTAAAATAATCCTAATCCTAACCCTAGAACTAATCCTAACCCTACCCCTAACCTTTACCCTAAATAGAACACTAAGTCTAACCCTCAACATGGACCTAAACCTAATTCTTACCCTACACCTAACCCTAATCCTAAACCAAACCCTAACTCTGACTATAACCCTAATCGTGACAATTACCCTAAACCCTCACCTTAACTGGAAAACTAACCGTAACCCGCACCCTAAATCCTAACCGTATCCCACAACCCTAACCCTAATGCTATCCCTAACACTAACCCTAACATTAACCTGAAACCCCTGAGCCCTAATGATAAACCTAACCCTAACACAAACCCTAACCCTAACACCAAAGCCTAGCAAAAACCTTAACACTAACTCTCACCCTAACTCTAACACTAACCCGAAACCGAATCATGCACCTAACCCTAAGCCTAAACCAAACCTAACCATGACCAGAACCGCAAGGCCTAACCGGAACCCTCACCCAAACCCTAACCCTAAACTACACCTCTAACCCCTAACGCCTTATCATAACGGTAATCCTAACCCTAACCAACCCTAACCCTAAAACTAACCCTCACCCCAACCACAAAGCCTAACACAACCATGACCCTAACCCTAAACGTAACACTAAACTTAACCCTAACCTTAAATCTAACCCTAACCCTAAAACTGAACACAACCCCTGAACGTAACCCTAACCCTGAACATAACCTTAACACTAACCTGAAAACAAGCCCAAACCTTAGCCATAACCCTAACCCTCACCCTATCTTAATCTTCACCCTATCCCTAACCTAAAACTCACCCTGACTTTAACCCTAACCCTCCCCATAAACCTAACCCTCACCTTAACCTTGGCCCACCTGTAACCCGAAACCTAACCCTTACAATAACTCTGACCCTAATCCTCGCCCTAAACCTAATTCTAATTCTAACCCTGACCCTTACCCTAACCCTAACCTAACCTCAACCTTATCTTTAAGCCTACCATAAACTTAAACCTTACCCTAACCCTTAACCTTAACTCTAACCCTAACCCTAGCCCTAACCCTAACCTTAACGGTAACACTTACCCAGAACCCTCACCTTAACTGTAAATGTAACTCTAACTCTTACCCTAACCCTAAACTTAACCCTAATTATAACCTTAACCTAAACCTAACTGAAACAGTAACCCTTAACCCTAACTCTAATCCTAATCCTTAGCCTAAAACTAACCTTAACCCTAAACCTAACCCTAACCACTGACCCTAACTCTAACCCTAACCCTGAGCCGAACCCTCACCCTTAACCAGAATTTCACCCTAAAGCATAACGCTAAGCGTACCCTCACTTCATTCAAACCCGAACCCTAAGCAAAACTAACACTAACACTACACGTAACCCTAACCCTAAACCTAACCCTAACCCTGACTCTGACCTGAACCCAAACCCCTAACCCCAACCCTCTCGCTTCACATAAACTTCTCTGTAACCCTAGCCCTAAAACTAAACGTAACACTAAATCTCCCCTAACCCTGACCGTACCATAAACGTAACCCTAACTCTAAACTCAAAGCTAACCCTGACCCTAACCCTAACTCTAACCCTAATCCTAACCCTAAAACTTACCCTACACACTCAGCTTCAATGGAAACCTAGCACTAACCCTCATCTTACCATCTAAACCTAACCTCAACCCTTAACCTAACCCTATCTATAACCTTCACCTAGCCCTAAACCTAAACATGACTTAACCCTAACACTAACCCTAACCCTAAATCTAAACCTAACCTTAACCCTGCACTTAATCCTAACCTAAGCTCTAACCCTAACCCCTAACGCTAACCCTAAGCTCAACCCTCACCCTTCAATTAAACTTTACCCCAGCTGTAGCCCTAACCCTAAGCCGAACCCTAAACCTGACCCTAACATTAACCCAAACACCTAACCCTAACCCTAAGCCTAATCCTAAACCTAACCCTAACCTTAACCCAAATGCCTAACCCTAACCCTAACCCTCATCCTTAACCTAAACTTCACCCTAAACCTAAGGCTAACCCTAACGCTGAAAGTACAGCTAAGCCTTAACTATCCCCTGACTCTAGCCCTGACCCTAACCTAATGCTAACCCTAGCCCTAACAGTAACACCCTAAAACATCAGCTTAATGGAAACTTAACACTAACCCTCCCATGAACCCCTAACCCTAACCCTACCCCGCATCCTACACCTAACCCAGACCTAAACCTAACCCTTTCTCTAACCCTAAATTAACCCTAACCTTAACTCTACCCTAACCCTAACAACAACTCTGAACCTGACCATAACCATCATCCTAAACCCTAGCACTAACTCCAACTCTAAATCTAACCCTAAGCTAGCCCTACCCTTTACCGTAAACCTAGCCTTAACCCTAACCTTACCCCTACCCAAACCCTAACGCTATACCTAACCCGAACACTAACCTTAACCCTACTCTAACCTTAAGCCTAACCCTGACTATTAACTGAAACTTCACCCTAACCCTAAGCCTAACTCTAACTCTAACCCTAACCATAACAATGACCCTAAACCCTCGCCTTAACTGTAAACCTAACCCTAACCCTCACCCTAATCCTTAACCGTATCCCCAACCCTAAACCTGACGCTATCCCCAAACTTATCCCTAACCCTAACCCTAATACGAACAGTAACCCAAATCTAACCCTAACCCTAATATTAAACCTAAACTTAAATCTACCCTAACCATAAACCTAACCCTAACACCCTAAACCTAACGTCTAACACCGTCTATAATCCTAACCCTTACCATAACCCTCACCCTTAACCTAAACTTCACACTAACCCTAAACCTAACCTAACGCTGACCCTAGACATAACGCCTAACCCTCACCGAACCCTAAACCTATCCTTAACACTAACCTGCACACAAACCCAAACCCTAGCCCTCACCATAAAAATAACCCTCACCCTATCCTGAACTTCATCCAAACACTAACCATAACCTTAACCCTAAACCTAGACCTAACCCAAACCCTAACCTTAAACCTAACTCTAAGAATAACGCTAGTCCATCTGTAACCCTAAACCGAACACTTACAATAGCCCTGAACCTAACCCTAAAATAATCCTAATCCTAACCCTAGACCTAATCCTAACCCTACCCCTAACCCTGACCCTAAATAGAACACTAAGTCTAACCCTCAACATGGACCTAAACCTAATTCTTACCCTACACCTAACCCTAATCCTAAACCAAACCCTAACTCTGACTATAACCCTAATCGTAACAATTACCCTAAACCCTCACCTTAACTGGAAAACTAACCGTAACCCGCACCCTAAATCCTAACCGTATCCCACAACCCTAACCCTAATGCTATCCTAAGCCTAACCCTAACATTAACCTGAAACCCCTGAGCCCTAATGATAAACCTAACCCTAACACAAACCCTAACCCTAACACCAAAGCCTAGCAAAAACCTTAACACTAACTCTCACCCTAACTCTAACACTAACCCGAAACCGAATCATGCACCTAACCCTAAGCCTAAACCAAACCTAACCATGACCAGAACCGCAAGGCCTAACCGGAACCCTCACCCAAACCCTAACCCTAAACTACACCTCTAACCCCTAACGCCTTATCATAACGGTAATCCTAACCCTAACCAACCCTAACCCTAAAACTAACCCTCACCCCAACCACAAAGCCTAACACAACCATGACCCTAACCCTAAACGTAACACTAAACTTAACCCTAACCTTAAATCTAACCCTAACCCTAAAACTGAACACAACCCCTGAACGTAACCCTAACCCTGAACATAACCTTAACACTAACCTGAAAACAAGCCCAAACCTTAGCCATAACCCTAACCCTCACCCTATCTTAAACTTCACCCTATCCCTAACCTAAAACTCACCCTGACTTTAACCCTAACCCTCCCCATAAACCTAACCCTCACCTTAACCTTGGCCCACCTGTAACCCGAAACCTAACCCTTACAATAACTCTGACCCTAATCCTCGCCCTAAACCTAATTCTAATTCTAACCCTGACCCTAACCCTAACCTAACCTCAACCCTATCTTTAAGCCTACCATAAACTTAAACCTAACCCTAACCCTTAACCTTAACTCTAACCCTAACCCTAGCCCTAACCCTAACCTTAATACTATCTCTCTATCAGAACCCTCACCTTAACTGTAAATGTAACTCTAACTCTTACCCTAACCCTAAACTTAACCCTAATTATAACCTTAACCTAAACCTAACTGAAACAGTAACCCTTAACCCTAACTCTAATCCTAATCCTTAGCCTAAAACTAACCTTAACCCTAAACCTAACCCTAACCACTGACCCTAACTCTAACCCTAACCCTGAGCCGAACCCTCACCCTTAACCAGAATTTCACCCTAAAGCATAACGCTAAGCGTACCCTCACTTCATTCAAACCCGAACCCTAAGCAAAACTAACACTAACACTACACGTAACCCTAACCCTAAACCTAACCCTAACCCTGACTCTGACCTGAACCCAAACCCCTAACCCCAACCCTCTCGCTTCACATAAACTTCTCTGTAACCCTAGCCCTAAAACTAAACGTAACACTAAATCTCCCCTAACCCTGACCGTACCATAAACGTAACCCTAACTCTAAACTCAAAGCTAACCCTGACCCTAACCCTAACTCTAACCCTAATCCTAACCCTAAAACTTACCCTACACACTCAGCTTCAATGGAAACCTAGCACTAACCCTCATCTTACCATCTAAACCTAACCTCAACCCTTAACCTAACCCTATCTATAACCTTCACCTAGCCCTAAACCTAAACATGACTTAACCCTAACACTAACCCTAACCCTAAATCTAAACCTAACCTTAACCCTGCACTTAATCCTAACCTAAGCTCTAACCGTAACCCCTAACGCTAACCCTAAGCTCAACCCTCACCCTTCAATTAAACTTTACCCCAGCTGTAGCCCTAACCCTAAGCCGAACCCTAAACCTGACCCTAACATTAACCCAAACACCTAACCCTAACCCTAAGCCTAATCCTAAACCTAACCCTAACCTTAACCCAAATGCCTAACCCTAACCCTAACCCTCATCCTTAACCTAAACTTCACCCTAAACCTAAGGCTAACCCTAACCCTGAAAGTAAAGCTAACCCTTAACTATCCCCTAACTCTAGCCCTGACCCTAAACCTAATGCTAACCCTAGCCCTAACAGTAACACCCTAAAACATCAGCTTAATGGAAACTTAACACTAACCCTCCCATGAACCCCTAACCCTAACCCTACCCCGCATCCTACACCTAACCCAGACCTAAACCGAACCCTTTCTCTAACCCTAAATTAACCCTAACCTTAACTCTACCCTAACCCTAACAACAACTCTGAACCTGACCATAACCATCATCCTAAACCCTAGCACTAACTCCAACTCTAAATCTAACCCTAAGCTAGCCCTACCCTTTACCGTAAACCTAGCCTTAACCCTAACCTTACCCCTACCCAAACCCTAACGCTATACCTAACCCGAACACTAACCTTAACCCTACTCTAACCTTAAGCCTAACCCTGACTATTAACTGAAACTTCACCCTAACCCTAAGCCTAACTCTAACTCTAACCCTAACCATAACAATGACCCTAAACCCTCGCCTTAACTGTAAACCTAACCCGAACCCTCACCCTAATCCTTAACCGTATCCCCAACCCTAAACCTGACGCTATCCCCAAACTTATCCCTAACCCTAACCCTAATACGAACAGTAACCCAAATCTAACCCTAACCCTAATATTAAACCTACACTTAAATCTACCCTAACCATAAACCTAACCCTAACACCCTAAACCTAACGTCTAACACCGTCTATAATCCTAACCCTTACCATAACCCTCACCCTTAACCTAAACTTCACACTAACCCTAAACCTAACCTAACGCTGACCCTAGACATAACGCCTAACCCTCACCGAACCCTAAACCTATCCTTAACACTAACCTGCACACAAACCCAAACCCTAGCCCTCACCATAAAAATAACCCTCACCCTATCCTGAACTTCATCCAAACACTAACCATAACCTTAACCCTAAACCTAGACCTAACCCAAACCCTAACCTTAAACCTAACTCTAAGAATAACGCTAGTCCATCTGTAACCCTAAACCGAACACTTACAATAGCCCTGAACCTAACCCTAAAATAATCCTAATCCTAACCCTAGACCTAATCCTAACCCTACCCCTAACCCTGACCCTAAATAGAACACTAAGTCTAACCCTCAACATGGACCTAAACCTAATTCTTACCCTACACCTAACCCTAATCCTAAACCAAACCCTAACTCTGACTATAACCCTAATCGTAACAATTACCCTAAACCCTCACCTTAACTGGAAAACTAACCGTAACCCGCACCCTAAATCCTAACCGTATCCCACAACCCTAACCCTAATGCTATCCCTAACCCTAACATTAACCTGAAACCCCTGAGCCCTAATGATAAACCTAACCCTAACACAAACCCTAACCCTAACACCAAAGCCTAGCAAAAACCTTAACACTAACTCTCACCCTAACTCTAACACTAACCCGAAACCGAATCATGCACCTAACCCTAAGCCTAAACCAAACCTAACCATGACCAGAACCGCAAGGCCTAACCGGAACCCTCACCCAAACCCTAACCCTAAACTACACCTCTAACCCCTAACGCCTTATCATAACGGTAATCCTAACCCTAACCAACCCTAACCCTAAAACTAACCCTCACCCCAACCACAAAGCCTAACACAACCATGACCCTAACCCTAAACGTAACACTAAACTTAACCCTAACCTTAAATCTAACCCTAACCCTAAAACTGAACACAACCCCTGAACGTAACCCTAACCCTGAACATAACCTTAACACTAACCTGAAAACAAGCCCAAACCTTAGCCATAACCCTAACCCTCACCCTATCTTAAACTTCACCCTATCTCTAACCTAAAACTCACCCTGACTTTAACCCTAACCCTCCCCATAAACCTAACCCTCACCTTAACCTTGGCCCACCTGTAACCCGAAACCTAACCCTTACAATAACTCTGACCCTAATCCTCGCCCTAAACCTAATTCTAATTCTAACCCTGACCCTAACCCTAACCTAACCTCAACCCTATCTTTAAGCCTACCATAAACTTAAACCTAACCCTAACCCTTAACCTTAACTCTAACCCTAACCCTAGCCCTAACCCTAACCTGAACGGTAACACTTACCCAGAACCCTCACCTTAACTGTAAATGTAACTCTAACTCTTACCCTAACCCTAAACTTAACCCTAATTATAACCTTAACCTAAACCTAACTGAAACAGTAACCCTTAACCCTAACTCTAATCCTAATCCTTAGCCTAAAACTAACCTTAACCCTAAACCTAACCCTAACCACTGACCCTAACTCTAACCCTAACCCTGAGCCGAACCCTCACCCTTAACCAGAATTTCACCCTAAAGCATAACGCTAAGCGTACCCTCACTTCATTCAAACCCGAACCCTAAGCAAAACTAACACTAACACTACACGTAACCCTAACCCTAAACCTAACCCTAACCCTGACTCTGACCTGAACCCAAACCCCTAACCCCAACCCTCTCGCTTCACATAAACTTCTCTGTAACCCTAGCCCTAAAACTAAACGTAACACTAAATCTCCCCTAACCCTGACCGTACCATAAACGTAACCCTAACTCTAAACTCAAAGCTAACCCTGACCCTAACCCTAACTCTAACCCTAATCCTAACCCTAAAACTTACCCTACACACTCAGCTTCAATGGAAACCTAGCACTAACCCTCATCTTACCATCTAAACCTAACCTCAACCCTTAACCTAACCCTATCTATAACCTTCACCTAGCCCTAAACCTAAACATGACTTAACCCTAACACTAACCCTAACCCTAAATCTAAACCTAACCTTAACCCTGCACTTAATCCTAACCTAAGCTCTAACCCTAACCCCTAACGCTAACCCTAAGCTCAACCCTCACCCTTCAATTAAACTTTACCCCAGCTGTAGCCCTAACCCTAAGCCGAACCCTAAACCTGACCCTAACATTAACCCAAACACCTAACCCTAACCCTAAGCCTAATCCTAAACCTAACCCTAACCTTAACCCAAATGCCTAACCCTAACCCTAACCCTCATCCTTAACCTAAACTTCACCCTAAACCTAAGGCTAACCCTAACGCTGAAAGTACAGCTAAGCCTTAACTATCCCCTAACTCTAGCCCTGACCCTAAACCTAATGCTAACCCTAGCCCTAACAGTAACACCCTAAAACATCAGCTTAATGGAAACTTAACACTAACCCTCCCATGAACCCCTAACCCTAACCCTACCCCGCATCCTACACCTAACCCAGACCTAAACCTAACCCTTTCTCTAACCCTAAATTAACCCTAACCTTAACTCTACCCTAACCCTAACAACAACTCTGAATCTGACCATAACCATCATCCTAAACCCTAGCACTAACTCCAACTCTAAATCTAACCCTAAGCTAGCCCTACCCTTTACCGTAAACCTAGCCTTAACCCTAACCTTACCCCTACCCAAACCCTAACGCTATACCTAACCCGAACACTAACCTTAACCCTACTCTAACCTTAAGCCTAACCCTGACTATTAACTGAAACTTCACCCTAACCCTAAGCCTAACTCTAACTCTAACCCTAACCATAACAATTACCCTAAACCCTCGCCTTAACTGTAAACCTAACCCTAACCCTCACCCTAATCCTTAACCGTATCCCCAACCCTAAACCTGACGCTATCCCCAAACTTATCCCTAACCCTAACCCTAATACGAACAGTAACCCAAATCTAACCCTAACCCTAATATTAAACCTACACTTAAATCTACCCTAACCATAAACCTAACCCTAACACCCTAAACCTAACGTCTAACACCGTCTATAATCCTAACCCTTACCATAACCCTCACCCTTAACCTAAACTTCACACTAACCCTAAACCTAACCTAACGCTGACCCTAGACATAACGCCTAACCCTCACCGAACCCTAAACCTATCCTTAACACTAACCTGCACACAAACCCAAACCCTAGCCCTCACCATAAAAATAACCCTCACCCTATCCTGAACTTCATCCAAACACTAACCATAACCTTAACCCTAAACCTAGACCTAACCCAAACCCTAACCTTAAACCTAACTCTAAGAATAACGCTAGTCCATCTGTAACCCTAAACCGAACACTTACAATAGCCCTGAACCTAACCCTAAAATAATCCTAATCCTAACCCTAGACCTAATCCTAACCCTACCCCTAACCCTGACCCTAAATAGAACACTAAGTCTAACCCTCAACATGGACCTAAACCTAATTCTTACCCTACACCTAACCCTAATCCTAAACCAAACCCTAACTCTGACTATAACCCTAATCGTAACAATTACCCTAAACCCTCACCTTAACTGGAAAACTAACCGTAACCCGCACCCTAAATCCTAACCGTATCCCACAACCCTAACCCTAATGCTATCCCTAACCCTAACATTAACCTGAAACCCCTGAGCCCTAATGATAAACCTAACCCTAACACAAACCCTAACCCTAACACCAAAGCCTAGCAAAAACCTTAACACTAACTCTCACCCTAACTCTAACACTAACCCGAAACCGAATCATGCACCTAACCCTAAGCCTAAACCAAACCTAACCATGACCAGAACCGCAAGGCCTAACCGGAACCCTCACCCAAACCCTAACCCTAAACTACACCTCTAACCCCTAACGCCTTATCATAACGGTAATCCTAACCCTAACCAACCCTAACCCTAAAACTAACCCTCACCCCAACCACAAAGCCTAACACAACCATGACCCTAACCCTAAACGTAACACTAAACTTAACCCTAACCTTAAATCTAACCCTAACCCTAAAACTGAACACAACCCCTGAACGTAACCCTAACCCTGAACATAACCTTAACACTAACCTGAAAACAAGCCCAAACCTTAGCCATAACCCTAACCCTCACCCTATCTTAAACTTCACCCTATCTCTAACCTAAAACTCACCCTGACTTTAACCCTAACCCTCCCCATAAACCTAACCCTCACCTTAACCTTGGCCCACCTGTAACCCGAAACCTAACCCTTACAATAACTCTGACCCTAATCCTCGCCCTAAACCTAATTCTAATTCTAACCCTGACCCTAACCCTAACCTAACCTCAACCCTATCTTTAAGCCTACCATAAACTTAAACCTAACCCTAACCCTTAACCTTAACTCTAACCCTAACCCTAGCCCTAACCCTAACCTGAACGGTAACACTTACCCAGAACCCTCACCTTAACTGTAAATGTAACTCTAACTCTTACCCTAACCCTAAACTTAACCCTAATTATAACCTTAACCTAAACCTAACTGAAACAGTAACCCTTAACCCTAACTCTAATCCTAATCCTTAGCCTAAAACTAACCTTAACCCTAAACCTAACCCTAACCACTGACCCTAACTCTAACCCTAACCCTGAGCCGAACCCTCACCCTTAACCAGAATTTCACCCTAAAGCATAACGCTAAGCGTACCCTCACTTCATTCAAACCCGAACCCTAAGCAAAACTAACACTAACACTACACGTAACCCTAACCCTAAACCTAACCCTAACCCTGACTCTGACCTGAACCCAAACCCCTAACCCCAACCCTCTCGCTTCACATAAACTTCTCTGTAACCCTAGCCCTAAAACTAAACGTAACACTAAATCTCCCCTAACCCTGACCGTACCATAAACGTAACCCTAACTCTAAACTCAAAGCTAACCCTGACCCTAACCCTAACTCTAACCCTAATCCTAACCCTAAAACTTACCCTACACACTCAGCTTCAATGGAAACCTAGCACTAACCCTCATCTTACCATCTAAACCTAACCTCAACCCTTAACCTAACCCTATCTATAACCTTCACCTAGCCCTAAACCTAAACATGACTTAACCCTAACACTAACCCTAACCCTAAATCTAAACCTAACCTTAACCCTGCACTTAATCCTAACCTAAGCTCTAACCCTAACCCCTAACGCTAACCCTAAGCTCAACCCTCACCCTTCAATTAAACTTTACCCCAGCTGTAGCCCTAACCCTAAGCCGAACCCTAAACCTGACCCTAACATTAACCCAAACACCTAACCCTAACCCTAAGCCTAATCCTAAACCTAACCCTAACCTTAACCCAAATGCCTAACCCTAACCCTAACCCTCATCCTTAACCTAAACTTCACCCTAAACCTAAGGCTAACCCTAACGCTGAAAGTACAGCTAAGCCTTAACTATCCCCTAACTCTAGCCCTGACCCTAAACCTAATGCTAACCCTAGCCCTAACAGTAACACCCTAAAACATCAGCTTAATGGAAACTTAACACTAACCCTCCCATGAACCCCTAACCCTAACCCTACCCCGCATCCTACACCTAACCCAGACCTAAACCTAACCCTTTCTCTAACCCTAAATTAACCCTAACCTTAACTCTACCCTAACCCTAACAACAACTCTGAACCTGACCATAACCATCATCCTAAACCCTAGCACTAACTCCAACTCTAAATCTAACCCTAAGCTAGCCCTACCCTTTACCGTAAACCTAGCCTTAACCCTAACCTTACCCCTACCCAAACCCTAACGCTATACCTAACCCGAACACTAACCTTAACCCTACTCTAACCTTAAGCCTAACCCTGACTATTAACTGAAACTTCACCCTAACCCTAAGCCTAACTCTAACTCTAACCCTAACCATAACAATTAACCTAAACCCTCGCCTTAACTGTAAACCTAACCCGAACCCTCACCCTAATCCTTAACCGTATCCCCAACCCTAAACCTGACGCTATCCCCAAACTTATCCCTAACCCTAACCCTAATACGAACAGTAACCCAAATCTAACCCTAACCCTAATATTAAACCTAAACTTAAATCTACCCTAACCATAAACCTAACCCTAACACCCTAAACCTAACGTCTAACACCGTCTATAATCCTAACCCTTACCATAACCCTCACCCTTAACCTAAACTTCACACTAACCCTAAACCTAACCTAACGCTGACCCTAGACATAACGCCTAACCCTCACCGAACCCTAAACCTATCCTTAACACTAACCTGCACACAAACCCAAACCCTAGCCCTCACCATAAAAATAACCCTCACCCTATCCTGAACTTCATCCAAACACTAACCATAACCTTAACCCTAAACCTAGACCTAACCCAAACCCTAACCTTAAACCTAACTCTAAGAATAACGCTAGTCCATCTGTAACCCTAAACCGAACACTTACAATAGCCCTGAACCTAACCCTAAAATAATCCTAATCCTAACCCTAGACCTAATCCTAACCCTACCCCTAACCCTGACCCTAAATAGAACACTAAGTCTAACCCTCAACATGGACCTAAACCTAATTCTTACCCTACACCTAACCCTAATCCTAAACCAAACCCTAACTCTGACTATAACCCTAATTGTAACAATTACCCTAAACCTTCACCTTAACTGGAAAACTAACCGTAACCCGCACCCTAAATCCTAACCGTATCCCACAACCCTAACCCTAATGCTATCCCTAACCCTAACCCTAACATTAACCTGAAACCCCTGAGCCCTAATGATAAACCTAACCCTAACACAAACCCTAACCCTAACACCAAAGCCTAGCAAAAACCTTAACACTAACTCTCACCCTAACTCTAACACTAACCCGAAACCGAATCATGCACCTAACCCTAAGCCTAAACCAAACCTAACCATGACCAGAACCGCAAGGCCTAACCGGAACCCTCACCCAAACCCTAACCCTAAACTACACCTCTAACCCCTAACGCCTTATCATAACGGTAATCCTAACCCTAACCAACCCTAACCCTAAAACTAACCCTCACCCCAACCACAAAGCCTAACACAACCATGACCCTAACCCTAAACGTAACACTAAACTTAACCCTAACCTTAAATCTAACCCTAACCCTAAAACTGAACACAACCCCTGAACGTAACCCTAACCCTGAACATAACCTTAACACTAACCTGAAAACAAGCCCAAACCTTAGCCATAACCCTAACCCTCACCCTATCTTAAACTTCACCCTATCTCTAACCTAAAACTCACCCTGACTTTAACCCTAACCCTCCCCATAAACCTAACCCTCACCTTAACCTTGGCCCACCTGTAACCCGAAACCTAACCCTTACAATAACTCTGACCCTAATCCTCGCCCTAAACCTAATTCTAATTCTAACCCTGACCCTAACCCTAACCTAACCTCAACCCTATCTTTAAGCCTACCATAAACTTAAACCTAACCCTAACCCTTAACCTTAACTCTAACCCTAACCCTAGCCCTAACCCTAACCTGAACGGTAACACTTACCCAGAACCCTCACCTTAACTGTAAATGTAACTCTAACTCTTACCCTAACCCTAAACTTAACCCTAATTATAACCTTAACCTAAACCTAACTGAAACAGTAACCCTTAACCCTAACTCTAATCCTAATCCTTAGCCTAAAACTAACCTTAACCCTAAACCTAACCCTAACCACTGACCCTAACTCTAACCCTAACCCTGAGCCGAACCCTCACCCTTAACCAGAATTTCACCCTAAAGCATAACGCTAAGCGTACCCTCACTTCATTCAAACCCGAACCCTAAGCAAAACTAACACTAACACTACACGTAACCCTAACCCTAAACCTAACCCTAACCCTGACTCTGACCTGAACCCAAACCCCTAACCCCAACCCTCTCGCTTCACATAAACTTCTCTGTAACCCTAGCCCTAAAACTAAACGTAACACTAAATCTCCCCTAACCCTGACCGTACCATAAACGTAACCCTAACTCTAAACTCAAAGCTAACCCTGACCCTAACCCTAACTCTAACCCTAATCCTCACCCTAAAACTTACCCTACACACTCAGCTTCAATGGAAACCTAGCACTAACCCTCATCTTACCATCTAAACCTAACCTCAACCCTTAACCTAACCCTATCTATAACCTTCACCTAGCCCTAAACCTAAACATGACTTAACCCTAACACTAACCCTAACCCTAAATCTAAACCTAACCTTAACCCTACACTTAATCCTAACCTAAGCTCTAACCCTAACCCCTAACGCTAACCCTAAGCTCAACCCTCACCCTTCAATTAAACTTTACCCCAGCTGTAGCCCTAACCCTAAGCCGAACCCTAAACCTGACCCTAACATTAACCCAAACACCTAACCCTAACCCTAAGCCTAATCCTAAACCTAACCCTAACCTTAACCCAAATGCCTAACCCTAACCCTAACCCTCATCCTTAACCTAAACTTCACCCTAAACCTAAGGCTAACCCTAACGCTGAAAGTACAGCTAAGCCTTAACTATCCCCTAACTCTAGCCCTGACCCTAAACCTAATGCTAACCCTAGCCCTAACAGTAACACCCTAAAACATCAGCTTAATGGAAACTTAACACTAACCCTCCCATGAACCCCTAACCCTAACCCTACCCCGCATCCTACACCTAACCCAGACCTAAACCTAACCCTTTCTCTAACCCTAAATTAACCCTAACCTTAACTCTACCCTAACCCTAACAACAACTCTGAACCTGACCATAACCATCATCCTAAACCCTAGCACTAACTCCAACTCTAAATCTAACCCTAAGCTAGCCCTACCCTTTACCGTAAACCTAGCCTTAACCCTAACCTTACCCCTACCCAAACCCTAACGCTATACCTAACCCGAACACTAACCTTAACCCTACTCTAACCTTAAGCCTAACCCTGACTATTAACTGAAACTTCACCCTAACCCTAAGCCTAACTCTAACTCTAACCCTAACCATAACAATTACCCTAAACCCTCGCCTTAACTGTAAACCTAACCCGAACCCTCACCCTAATCCTTAACCGTATCCCCAACCCTAAACCTGACGCTATCCCCAAACTTATCCCTAACCCTAACCCTAATACGAACAGTAACCCAAATCTAACCCTAACCCTAATATTAAACCTAAACTTAAATCTACCCTAACCATAAACCTAACCCTAACACCCTAAACCTAACGTCTAACACCGTCTATAATCCTAACCCTTACCATAACCCTCACCCTTAACCTAAACTTCACACTAACCCTAAACCTAACCTAACGCTGACCCTAGACATAACGCCTAACCCTCACCGAACCCTAAACCTATCCTTAACACTAACCTGCACACAAACCCAAACCCTAGCCCTCACCATAAAAATAACCCTCACCCTATCCTGAACTTCATCCAAACACTAACCATAACCTTAACCCTAAACCTAGACCTAACCCAAACCCTAACCTTAAACCTAACTCTAAGAATAACGCTAGTCCATCTGTAACCCTAAACCGAACACTTACAATAGCCCTGAACCTAACCCTAAAATAATCCTAATCCTAACCCTAGACCTAATCCTAACCCTACCCCTAACCCTGACCCTAAATAGAACACTAAGTCTAACCCTCAACATGGACCTAAACCTAATTCTTACCCTACACCTAACCCTAATCCTAAACCAAACCCTAACTCTGACTATAACCCTAATCGTAACAATTACCCTAAACCCTCACCTTAACTGGAAAACTAACCGTAACCCGCACCCTAAATCCTAACCGTATCCCACAACCCTAACCCTAATGCTATCCCTAAGCCTAACCCTAACATTAACCTGAAACCCCTGAGCCCTAATGATAAACCTAACCCTAACACAAACCCTAACCCTAACACCAAAGCCTAGCAAAAACCTTAACACTAACTCTCACCCTAACTCTAACACTAACCCGAAACCGAATCATGCACCTAACCCTAAGCCTAAACCAAACCTAACCATGACCAGAACCGCAAGGCCTAACCGGAACCCTCACCCAAACCCTAACCCTAAACTACACCTCTAACCCCTAACGCCTTATCATAACGGTAATCCTAACCCTAACCAACCCTAACCCTAAAACTAACCCTCACCCCAACCACAAAGCCTAACACAACCATGACCCTAACCCTAAACGTAACACTAAACTTAACCCTAACCTTAAATCTAACCCTAACCCTAAAACTGAACACAACCCCTGAACGTAACCCTAACCCTGAACATAACCTTAACACTAACCTGAAAACAAGCCCAAACCTTAGCCATAACCCTAACCCTCACCCTATCTTAAACTTCACCCTATCCCTAACCTAAAACTCACCCTGACTTTAACCCTAACCCTCCCCATAAACCTAACCCTCACCTTAACCTTGGCCCACCTGTAACCCGAAACCTAACCCTTACAATAACTCTGACCCTAATCCTCGCCCTAAACCTAATTCTAATTCTAACCCTGACCCTAACCCTAACCTAACCTCAACCCTATCTTTAAGCCTACCATAAACTTAAACCTAACCCTAACCCTTAACCTTAACTCTAACCCTAACCCTAGCCCTAACCCTAACCTTAACGGTAACACTTACCCAGAACCCTCACCTTAACTGTAAATGTAACTCTAACTCTTACCCTAACCCTAAACTTAACCCTAATTATAACCTTAACCTAAACCTAACTGAAACAGTAACCCTTAACCCTAACTCTAATCCTAATCCTTAGCCTAAAACTAACCTTAACCCTAAACCTAACCCTAACCACTGACCCTAACTCTAACCCTAACCCTGAGCCGAACCCTCACCCTTAACCAGAATTTCACCCTAAAGCATAACGCTAAGCGTACCCTCACTTCATTCAAACCCGAACCCTAAGCAAAACTAACACTAACACTACACGTAACCCTAACCCTAAACCTAACCCTAACCCTGACTCTGACCTGAACCCAAACCCCTAACCCCAACCCTCTCGCTTCACATAAACTTCTCTGTAACCCTAGCCCTAAAACTAAACGTAACACTAAATCTCCCCTAACCCTGACCGTACCATAAACGTAACCCTAACTCTAAACTCAAAACTAACCCTGACCCTAACCCTAACTCTAACCCTAATCCTAACCCTAAAACTTACCCTACACACTCAGCTTCAATGGAAACCTAGCACTAACCCTCATCTTACCATCTAAACCTAACCTCAACCCTTAACCTAACCCTATCTATAACCTTCACCTAGCCCTAAACCTAAACATGACTTAACCCTAACACTAACCCTAACCCTAAATCTAAACCTAACCTTAACCCTACACTTAATCCTAACCTAAGCTCTAACCCTAACCCCTAACGCTAACCCTAAGCTCAACCCTCACCCTTCAATTAAACTTTACCCCAGCTGTAGCCCTAACCCTAAGCCGAACCCTAAACCTGACCCTAACATTAACCCAAACACCTAACCCTAACCCTAAGCCTAATCCTAAACCTAACCCTAACCTTAACCCAAATGCCTAACCCTAACCCTAACCCTCATCCTTAACCTAAACTTCACCCTAAACCTAAGGCTAACCCTAACCCTGAAAGTAAAGCTAACCCTTAACTATCCCCTAACTCTAGCCCTGACCCTAAACCTAATGCTAACCCTAGCCCTAACAGTAACACCCTAAAACATCAGCTTAATGGAAACTTAACACTAACCCTCCCATGAACCCCTAACCCTAACCCTACCCCGCATCCTACACCTAACCCAGACCTAAACCTAACCCTTTCTCTAACCCTAAATTAACCCTAACCTTAACTCTACCCTAACCCTAACAACAACTCTGAACCTGACCATAACCATCATCCTAAACCCTAGCACTAACTCCAACTCTAAATCTAACCCTAAGCTAGCCCTACCCTTTACCGTAAACCTAGCCTTAACCCTAACCTTACCCCTACCCAAACCCTAACGCTATACCTAACCCGAACACTAACCTTAACCCTACTCTAACCTTAAGCCTAACCCTAACTATTAACTGAAACTTCACCCTAACCCTAAGCCTAACTCTAACTCTAACCCTAACCATAACAATGACCCTAAACCCTCGCCTTAACTGTAAACCTAACCCTAACCCTCACCCTAATCCTTAACCGTATCCCCAACCCTAAACCTGACGCTATCCCCAAACTTATCCCTAACCCTAACCCTAATACGAACAGTAACCCAAATCTAACCCTAACCCTAATATTAAACCTAAACTTAAATCTACCCTAACCATAAACCTAACCCTAACACCCTAAACCTAACGTCTAACACCGTCTATAATCCTAACCCTTACCATAACCCTCACCCTTAACCTAAACTTCACACTAACCCTAAACCTAACCTAACGCTGACCCTAGACATAACGCCTAACCCTCACCGAACCCTAAACCTATCCTTAACACTAACCTGCACACAAACCCAAACCCTAGCCCTCACCATAAAAATAACCCTCACCCTATCCTGAACTTCATCCAAACACTAACCATAACCTTAACCCTAAACCTAGACCTAACCCAAACCCTAACCTTAAACCTAACTCTAAGAATAACGCTAGTCCATCTGTAACCCTAAACCGAACACTTACAATAGCCCTGAACCTAACCCTAAAATAATCCTAATCCTAACCCTAGACCTAATCCTAACCCTACCCCTAAACCTGACCCTAAATAGAACACTAAGTCTAACCCTCAACATGGACCTAAACCTAATTCTTACCCTACACCTAACCCTAATCCTAAACCAAACCCTAACTCTGACTATAACCCTAATCGTAACAATTACCCTAAACCCTCACCTTAACTGCAAAACTAACCGTAACCCGCACCCTAAATCCTAACCGTATCCCACAACCCTAACCCTAATGCTATCCCTAACCCTAACCCTAACATTAACCTGAAACCCCTGAGCCCTAATGATAAACCTAACCCTAACACAAACCCTAACCCTAACACCAAAGCCTAGCAAAAACCTAAACACTAACTCTCACCCTAACTCTAACACTAACCCGAAACCGAATCATGCACCTAACCCTAAGCCTAAACCAAACCTAACCATGACCAGAACCGCAAGGCCTAACCGGAACCCTCACCCAAACCCTAACCCTAAACTACACCTCTAACCCCTAACGCCTTATCATAACGGTAATCCTAACCCTAACCAACCCTAACCCTAAAACTAACCCTCACCCCAACCACAAAGCCTAACACAACCATGACCCTAACCCTAAACGTAACACTAAACTTAACCCTAACCTTAAATCTAACCCTAACCCTAAAACTGAACACAACCCCTGAACGTAACCCTAACCCTGAACATAACCTTAACACTAACCTGAAAACAAGCCCAAACCTTAGCCATAACCCTAACCCTCACCCTATCTTAAACTTCACCCTATCCCTAACCTAAAACTCACCCTGACTTTAACCCTAACCCTCCCCATAAACCTAACCCTCACCTTAACCTTGGCCCACCTGTAACCCGAAACCTAACCCTTACAATAACTCTGACCCTAATCCTCGCCCTAAACCTAATTCTAATTCTAACCCTGACCCTAACCCTAACCTAACCTCAACCCTATCTTTAAGCCTACCATAAACTTAAACCTAACCCTAACCCTTAACCTTAACTCTAACCCTAACCCTAGCCCTAACCCTAACCTTAACGGTAACACTTACCCAGAACCCTCACCTTAACTGTAAATGTAACTCTAACTCTTACCCTAACCCTAAACTTAACCCTAATTATAACCTTAACCTAAACCTAACTGAAACAGTAACCCTTAACCCTAACTCTAATCCTAATCCTTAGCCTAAAACTAACCTTAACCCTAAACCTAACCCTAACCACTGACCCTAACTCTAACCCTAACCCTGAGCCGAACCCTCACCCTTAACCGGAATTTCACCCTAAAGCATAACGCTAAGCGTACCCTCACTTCATTCAAACCCGAACCCTAAGCAAAACTAACACTAACACTACACGTAACCCTAACCCTAAACCTAACCCTAACCCTGACTCTGACCTGAACCCAAACCCCTAACCCCAACCCTCTCGCTTCACATAAACTTCTCTGTAACCCTAGCCCTAAAACTAAACGTAACACTAAATCTCCCCTAACCCTGACCGTACCATAAACGTAACCCTAACTCTAAACTCAAAACTAACCCTGACCCTAACCCTAACTCTAACCCTAATCCTAACCCTAAAACTTACCCTACACACTCAGCTTCAATGGAAACCTAGCACTAACCCTCATCTTACCATCTAAACCTAACCTCAACCCTTAACCTAACCCTATCTATAACCTTCACCTAGCCCTAAACCTAAACATGACTTAACCCTAACACTAACCCTAACCCTAAATCTAAACCTAACCTTAACCCTACACTTAATCCTAACCTAAGCTCTAACCCTAACCCCTAACGCTAACCCTAAGCTCAACCCTCACCCTTCAATTAAACTTTACCCCAGCTGTAGCCCTAACCCTAAGCCGAACCCTAAACCTGACCCTAACATTAACCCAAACACCTAACCCTAACCCTAAGCCTAATCCTAAACCTAACCCTAACCTTAACCCAAATGCCTAACCCTAACCCTAACCCTCATCCTTAACCTAAACTTCACCCTAAACCTAAGGCTAACCCTAACCCTGAAAGTAAAGCTAACCCTTAACTATCCCCTAACTCTAGCCCTGACCCTAAACCTAATGCTAACCCTAGCCCTAACAGTAACACCCTAAAACATCAGCTTAATGGAAACTTAACACTAACCCTCCCATGAACCCCTAACCCTAACCCTACCCCGCATCCTACACCTAACCCAGACCTAAACCTAACCCTTTCTCTAACCCTAAATTAACCCTAACCTTAACTCTACCCTAACCCTAACAACAACTCTGAACCTGACCATAACCATCATCCTAAACCCTAGCACTAACTCCAACTCTAAATCTAACCCTAAGCTAGCCCTACCCTTTACCGTAAACCTAGCCTTAACCCTAACCTTACCCCTACCCAAACCCTAACGCTATACCTAACCCGAACACTAACCTTAACCCTACTCTAACCTTAAGCCTAACCCTGACTATTAACTGAAACTTCACCCTAACCCTAAGCCTAACTCTAACTCTAACCCTAACCATAACAATGACCCTAAACCCTCGCCTTAACTGTAAACCTAACCCTAACCCTCACCCTAATCCTTAACCGTATCCCCAACCCTAAACCTGACGCTATCCCCAAACTTATCCCTAACCCTAACCCTAATACGAACAGTAACCCAAATCTAACCCTAACCCTAATATTAAACCTAAACTTAAATCTACCCTAACCATAAACCTAACCCTAACACCCTAAACCTAACGTCTAACACCGTCTATAATCCTAACCCTTACCATAACCCTCACCCTTAACCTAAACTTCACACTAACCCTAAACCTAACCTAACGCTGACCCTAGACATAACGCCTAACCCTCACCGAACCCTAAACCTATCCTTAACACTAACCTGCACACA
Organism: Loxodonta africana; assembly: GCF_030014295.1. Taxonomy (NCBI): domain Eukaryota; kingdom Metazoa; phylum Chordata; class Mammalia; order Proboscidea; family Elephantidae; genus Loxodonta; species Loxodonta africana. The sequence goes on along the minus strand of NW_026975100.1, from coordinate 17,378 downwards.
AACCCAAACCCTAGCCCTCACCATAAAAATAACCCTCACCCTATCCTGAACTTCATCCAAACACTAACCATAACCTTAACCCTAAACCTAGACCTAACCCAAACCCTAACCTTAAACCTAACTCTAAGAATAACGCTAGTCCATCTGTAACCCTAAACCGAACACTTACAATAGCCCTGAACCTAACCCTAAAATAATCCTAATCCTAACCCTAGACCTAATCCTAACCCTACCCCTAAACCTGACCCTAAATAGAACACTAAGTCTAACCCTCAACATGGACCTAAACCTAATTCTTACCCTACACCTAACCCTAATCCTAAACCAAACCCTAACTCTGACTATAACCCTAATCGTAACAATTACCCTAAACCCTCACCTTAACTGCAAAACTAACCGTAACCCGCACCCTAAATCCTAACCGTATCCCACAACCCTAACCCTAATGCTATCCCTAACCCTAACCCTAACATTAACCTGAAACCCCTGAGCCCTAATGATAAACCTAACCCTAACACAAACCCTAACCCTAACACCAAAGCCTAGCAAAAACCTAAACACTAACTCTCACCCTAACTCTAACACTAACCCGAAACCGAATCATGCACCTAACCCTAAGCCTAAACCAAACCTAACCATGACCAGAACCGCAAGGCCTAACCGGAACCCTCACCCAAACCCTAACCCTAAACTACACCTCTAACCCCTAACGCCTTATCATAACGGTAATCCTAACCCTAACCAACCCTAACCCTAAAACTAACCCTCACCCCAACCACAAAGCCTAACACAACCATGACCCTAACCCTAAACGTAACACTAAACTTAACCCTAACCTTAAATCTAACCCTAACCCTAAAACTGAACACAACCCCTGAACGTAACCCTAACCCTGAACATAACCTTAACACTAACCTGAAAACAAGCCCAAACCTTAGCCATAACCCTAACCCTCACCCTATCTTAAACTTCACCCTATCCCTAACCTAAAACTCACCCTGACTTTAACCCTAACCCTCCCCATAAACCTAACCCTCACCTTAACCTTGGCCCACCTGTAACCCGAAACCTAACCCTTACAATAACTCTGACCCTAATCCTCGCCCTAAACCTAATTCTAATTCTAACCCTGACCCTAACCCTAACCTAACCTCAACCCTATCTTTAAGCCTACCATAAACTTAAACCTAACCCTAACCCTTAACCTTAACTCTAACCCTAACCCTAGCCCTAACCCTAACCTTAACGGTAACACTTACCCAGAACCCTCACCTTAACTGTAAATGTAACTCTAACTCTTACCCTAACCCTAAACTTAACCCTAATTATAACCTTAACCTAAACCTAACTGAAACAGTAACCCTTAACCCTAACTCTAATCCTAATCCTTAGCCTAAAACTAACCTTAACCCTAAACCTAACCCTAACCACTGACCCTAACTCTAACCCTAACCCTGAGCCGAACCCTCACCCTTAACCAGAATTTCACCCTAAAGCATAACGCTAAGCGTACCCTCACTTCATTCAAACCCGAACCCTAAGCAAAACTAACACTAATACTACACGTAACCCTAACCCTAAACCTAACCCTAACCCTGACTCTGACCTGAACCCAAACCCCTAACCCCAACCCTCTCGCTTCACATAAACTTCTCTGTAACCCTAGCCCTAAAACTAAACGTAACACTAAATCTCCCCTAACCCTGACCGTACCATAAACGTAACCCTAACTCTAAACTCAAAACTAACCCTGACCCTAACCCTAACTCTAACCCTAATCCTAACCCTAAAACTTACCCTACACACTCAGCTTCAATGGAAACCTAGCACTAACCCTCATCTTACCATCTAAACCTAACCTCAACCCTTAACCTAACCCTATCTATAACCTTCACCTAGCCCTAAACCTAAACATGACTTAACCCTAACACTAACCCTAAACCTAAATCTAAACCTAACCTTAACCCTACACTTAATCCTAACCTAAGCTCTAACCCTAACCCCTAACGCTAACCCTAAGCTCAACCCTCACCCTTCAATTAAACTTTACCCCAGCTGTAGCCCTAACCCTAAGCCGAACCCTAAACCTGACCCTAACATTAACCCAAACACCTAACCCTAACCCTAAGCCTAATCCTAAACCTAACCCTAACCTTAACCCAAATGCCTAACCCTAACCCTAACCCTCATCCTTAACCTAAACTTCACCCTAAACCTAAGGCTAACCCTAACCCTGAAAGTAAAGCTAACCCTTAACTATCCCCTAACTCTAGCCCTGACCCTAAACCTAATGCTAACCCTAGCCCTAACAGTAACACCCTAAAACATCAGCTTAATGGAAACTTAACACTAACCCTCCCATGAACCCCTAACCCTAACCCTACCCCGCATCCTACACCTAACCCAGACCTAAACCTAACCCTTTCTCTAACCCTAAATTAACCCTAACCTTAACTCTACCCTAACCCTAACAACAACTCTGAACCTGACCATAACCATCATCCTAAACCCTAGCACTAACTCCAACTCTAAATCTAACCCTAAGCTAGCCCTACCCTTTACCGTAAACCTAGCCTTAACCCTAACCTTACCCCTACCCAAACCCTAACGCTATACCTAACCCGAACACTAACCTTAACCCTACTCTAACCTTAAGCCTAACCCTGACTATTAACTGAAACTTCACCCTAACCCTAAGCCTAACTCTAACTCTAACCCTAACCATAACAATGACCCTAAACCCTCGCCTTAACTGTAAACCTAACCCTAACCCTCACCCTAATCCTTAACCGTATCCCCAACCCTAAACCTGACGCTATCCCCAAACTTATCCCTAACCCTAACCCTAATACGAACAGTAACCCAAATCTAACCCTAACCCTAATATTAAACCTAAACTTAAATCTACCCTAACCATAAACCTAACCCTAACACCCTAAACCTAACGTCTAACACCGTCTATAATCCTAACCCTTACCATAACCCTCACCCTTAACCTAAACTTCACACTAACCCTAAACCTAACCTAACGCTGACCCTAGACATAACGCCTAACCCTCACCGAACCCTAAACCTATCCTTAACACTAACCTGCACACAAACCCAAACCCTAGCCCTCACCATAAAAATAACCCTCACCCTGTCCTGAACTTCATCCAAACACTAACCATAACCTTAACCCTAAACCTAGACCTAACCCAAACCCTAACCTTAAACCTAACTCTAAGAATAACGCTAGTCCATCTGTAACCCTAAACCGAACACTTACAATAGCCCTGAACCTAACCCTAAAATAATCCTAATCCTAACCCTAGACCTAATCCTAACCCTACCCCTAACCCTGACCCTAAATAGAACACTAAGTCTAACCCTCAACATGGACCTAAACCTAATTCTTACCCTACACCTAACCCTAATCCTAAACCAAACCCTAACTCTGACTATAACCCTAATCGTAACAATTACCCTAAACCCTCACCTTAACTGCAAAACTAACCGTAACCCGCACCCTAAATCCTAACCGTATCCCACAACCCTAACCCTAATGCTATCCCTAACCCTAACCCTAACATTAACCTGAAACCCCTGAGCCCTAATGATAAACCTAACCCTAACACAAACCCTAACCCTAACACCAAAGCCTAGCAAAAACCTAAACACTAACTCTCACCCTAACTCTAACACTAACCCGAAACCGAATCATGCACCTAACCCTAAGCCTAAACCAAACCTAACCATGACCAGAACCGCAAGGCCTAACCGGAACCCTCACCCAAACCCTAACCCTAAACTACACCTCTAACCCCTAACGCCTTATCATAACGGTAATCCTAACCCTAACCAACCCTAACCCTAAAACTAACCCTCACCCCAACCACAAAGCCTAACACAACCATGACCCTAACCCTAAACGTAACACTAAACTTAACCCTAACCTTAAATCTAACCCTAACCCTAAAACTGAACACAACCCCTGAACGTAACCCTAACCCTGAACATAACCTTAACACTAACCTGAAAACAAGCCCAAACCTTAGCCATAACCCTAACCCTCACCCTATCTTAAACTTCACCCTATCCCTAACCTAAAACTCACCCTGACTTTAACCCTAACCCTCCCCAGAAACCTAACCCTCACCTTAACCTTGGCCCACCTGTAACCCGAAACCTAACCCTTACAATAACTCTGACCCTAATCCTCGCCCTAAACCTAATTCTAATTCTAACCCTGACCCTAACCCTAACCTAACCTCAACCCTATCTTTAAGCCTACCATAAACTTAAACCTAACCCTAACCCTTAACCTTAACTCTAACCCTAACCCTAGCCCTAACCCTAACCTTAACGGTAACACTTACCCAGAACCCTCACCTTAACTGTAAATGTAACTCTAACTCTTACCCTAACCCTAAACTTAACCCTAATTATAACCTTAACCTAAACCTAACTGAAACAGTAACCCTTAACCCTAACTCTAATCCTAATCCTTAGCCTAAAACTAACCTTAACCCTAAACCTAACCCTAACCACTGACCCTAACTCTAACCCTAACCCTGAGCCGAACCCTCACCCTTAACCAGAATTTCACCCTAAAGCATAACGCTAAGCGTACCCTCACTTCATTCAAACCCGAACCCTAAGCAAAACTAACACTAACACTACACGTAACCCTAACCCTAAACCTAACCCTAACCCTGACTCTGACCTGAACCCAAACCCCTAACCCCAACCCTCTCGCTTCACATAAACTTCTCTGTAACCCTAGCCCTAAAACTAAACGTAACACTAAATCTCCCCTAACCCTGACCGTACCATAAACGTAACCCTAACTCTAAACTCAAAACTAACCCTGACCCTAACCCTAACTCTAACCCTAATCCTAACCCTAAAACTTACCCTACACACTCAGCTTCAATGGAAACCTAGCACTAACCCTCATCTTACCATCTAAACCTAACCTCAACCCTTAACCTAACCCTATCTATAACCTTCACCTAGCCCTAAACCTAAACATGACTTAACCCTAACACTAACCCTAACCCTAAATCTAAACCTAACCTTAACCCTACACTTAATCCTAACCTAAGCTCTAACCCTAACCCCTAACGCTAACCCTAAGCTCAACCCTCATCCTTCAATTAAACTTTACCCCAGCTGTAGCCCTAACCCTAAGCCGAACCCTAAACCTGACCCTAACATTAACCCAAACACCTAACCCTAACCCTAAGCCTAATCCTAAACCTAACCCTAACCTTAACCCAAATGCCTAACCCTAACCCTAACCCTCATCCTTAACCTAAACTTCACCCTAAACCTAAGGCTAACCCTAACCCTGAAAGTAAAGCTAAGCCTTAACTATCCCCTGACTCTAGCCCTGACCCTAAACCTAATGCTAACCCTAGCCCTAACAGTAACACCCTAAAACATCAGCTTAATGGAAACTTAACACTAACCCTCCCATGAACCCCTAACCCTAACCCTACCCCGCATCCTACACCTAACCCAGACCTAAACCGAACCCTTTCTCTAACCCTAAATTAACCCTAACCTTAACTCTACCCTAACCCTAACAACAACTCTGAACCTGACCATAACCATCATCCTAAACCCTAGCACTAACTCCAACTCTAAATCTAACCCTAAGCTAGCCCTACCCTTTACCGTAAACCTAGCCTTAACCCTAACCTTACCCCTACCCAAACCCTAACGCTATACCTAACCCGAACACTAACCTTAACCCTACTCTAACCTTAAGCCTAACCCTGACTATTAACTGAAACTTCACCCTAACCCTAAGCCTAACTCTAACTCTAACCCTAACCATAACAATTACCCTAAACCCTCGCCTTAACTGTAAACCTAACCCGAACCCTCACCCTAATCCTTAACCGTATCCCCAACCCTAAACCTGACGCTATCCCCAAACTTATCCCTAACCCTAACCCTAATACGAACAGTAACCCAAATCTAACCCTAACCCTAATATTAAACCTAAACTTAAATCTACCCTAACCATAAACCTAACCCTAACACCCTAAACCTAACGTCTAACACCGTCTATAATCCTAACCCTTACCATAACCCTCACCCTTAACCTAAACTTCACACTAACCCTAAACCTAACCTAACGCTGACCCTAGACATAACGCCTAACCCTCACCGAACCCTAAACCTATCCTTAACACTAACCTGCACACAAACCCAAACCCTAGCCCTCACCATAAAAATAACCCTCACCCTATCCTGAACTTCATCCAAACACTAACCATAACCTTAACCCTAAACCTAGACCTAACCCAAACCCTAACCTTAAACCTAACTCTAAGAATAACGCTAGTCCATCTGTAACCCTAAACCGAACACTTACAATAGCCCTGAACCTAACCCTAAAATAATCCTAATCCTAACCCTAGACCTAATCCTAACCCTACCCCTAACCCTGACCCTAAATAGAACACTAAGTCTAACCCTCAACATGGACCTAAACCTAATTCTTACCCTACACCTAACCCTAATCCTAAACCAAACCCTAACTCTGACTATAACCCTAATCGTAACAATTACCCTAAACCCTCACCTTAACTGGAAAACTAACCGTAACCCCCACCCTAAATCCTAACCGTATCCCACAACCCTAACCCTAATGCTATCCCTAAGCCTAACCCTAACATTAACCTGAAACCCCTGAGCCCTAATGATAAACCTAACCCTAACACAAACCCTAACCCTAACACCAAAGCCTAGCAAAAACCTTAACACTAACTCTCACCCTAACTCTAACACTAACCCGAAACTGAATGATGCACCTAACCCTAAGCCTAAACCAAACCTAACCATGACCAGAACCGCAAGGCCTAACCGGAACCCTCACCCAAACCCTAACCCTAAACTACACCTCTAACCCCTAACGCCTTATCATAACGGTAATCCTAACCCTAACCCACCCTAACCCTAAAACTAACCCTCACCCCAACCACAAAGCCTAACACAACCATGACCCTAACCCTAAACGTAACACTAAACTTAACTCTAACCTTAAATCTAACCCTAACCCTAAAACTGAACACAACCCCTGAACGTAACCCTAACCCTGAACATAACCTTAACACTAACCTGAAAACAAGCCCAAACCTTAGCCATAACCCTAACCCTCACCCTATCTTAATCTTCACCCTATCCCTAACCTAAAACTCACCCTGACTTTAACCCTAACCCTCCCCATAAACCTAACCCTCACCTTAACCTTGGCCCACCTGTAACCCGAAACCTAACCCTTACAATAACTCTGACCCTAATCCTCGCCCTAAACCTAATTCTAATTCTAACTCTGACCCTGACCCTAACCCTAACCTAACCTCAACCCTATCTTTAAGCCTACCATAAACTTAAACCTAACCCTAACCCTTAACCTTAACTCTAACCCTAACCCTAGCCCTAACCCTAACCTTAACGGTAACACTTACCCAGAACCCTCACCTTAACTGTAAATGTAACTCTAACTCTTACCCTAACCCTAAACTTAACCCTAATTATAACCTTAACCTAAACCTAACTGAAACAGTAACCCTTAACCCTAACTCTAATCCTAATCCTTAGCCTAAAACTAACCTTAACCCTAAACCTAACCCTAACCACTGACCCTAACTCTAACCCTAACCCTGAGCCGAACCCTCACCCTTAACCAGAATTTCACCCTAAAGCATAACGCTAAGCGTACCCTCACTTCATTCAAACCCGAACCCTAAGCAAAACTAACACTAACACTACACGTAACCCTCACCCTAAACCTAACCCTAACCCTGACTCTGACCTGAACCCAAACCCCTAACCCCAACCCTCTCGCTTCACATAAACTTCTCTGTAACCCTAGCCCTAAAACTAAACGTAACACTAAATCTCCCCTAACCCTGACCGTACCATAAACGTAACCCTAACTCTAAACTCAAAGCTAACCCTGACCCTAACCCTAACTCTAACCCTAATCCTAACCCTAAAACTTACCCTACACACTCAGCTTCAATGGAAACCTAGCACTAACCCTCATCTTACCATCTAAACCTAACCTCAACCCTTAACCTAACCCTATCTATAACCTTCACCTAGCCCTAAACCTAAACATGACTTAACCCTAACACTAACCCTAACCCTAAATCTAAACCTAACCTTAACCCTGCACTTAATCCTAATCTAAGCTCTAACCCTAACCCCTAACGCTAACCCTAAGCTCAACCCTCACCCTTCAATTAAACTTTACCCCAGCTGTAGCCCTAACCCTAAGCCGAACCCTAAACCTGACCCTAACATTAACCCAAACACCTAACCCTAACCCTAAGCCTAATCCTAAACCTAACCCTAACCTTAACCCAAATGCCTAACCCTAACCCTAACCCTCATCCTTAACCTAAACTTCACCCTAAACCTAAGGCTAACCCTAACGCTGAAAGTACAGCTAAGCCTTAACTATCCCCTGACTCTAGCCGTGACCCTAAACCTAATGCTAACCCTAGCCCTAACAGTAACACCCTAAAACATCAGCTTAATGGAAACTTAACACTAACCCTCCCATGAACCCCTAACCCTAACCCTACCCCGCATCCTACACCTAACCCAGACCTAAACCTAACCCTTTCTCTAACCCTAAATTAACCCTAACCTTAACTCTACCCTAACCCTAACAACAACTCTGAACCTGACCATAACCATCATCCTAAACCCTAGCACTAACTCCAACTCTAAATCTAACCCTAAGCTAGCCCTACCCTTTACCGTAAACCTAGACTTAACCCTAACCTTACCCCTACCCAAACCCTAACGCTATACCTAACCCGAACACTAACCTTAACCCTACTCTAACCTTAAGCCTAACCCTGACTATTAACTGAAACTTCACCCTAACCCTAAGCCTAACTCTAACTCTAACCCTAACCATAACAATTACCCTACACCCTCGCCTTAACTGTAAACCTAACCCGAACCCTCACCCTAATCCTTAACCGTATCCCCAACCCTAAACCTGACGCTATCCCTAAACTTATCCCTAACCCTAACCCTAATACGAACAGTAACCCAAATCTAACCCTAACCCTAATATTAAACCTAAACTTAAATCTACCCTAACCATAAACCTAACCCTAACACCCTAAACCTAACGTCTAACACCGTCTATAATCCTAACCCTTACCATAACCCTCACCCTTAACCTAAACTTCACACTAACCCTAAACCTAACCTAACGCTGACCCTAGACATAACGCCTAACCCTCACCGAACCCTAAACCTATCCTTAACACTAACCTGCACACAAACCCAAACCCTAGCCCTCACCATAAAAATAACCCTCACCCTATCCTGAACTTCATCCAAACACTAACCATAACCTTAACCCTAAACCTAGACCTAACCCAAACCCTAACCTTAAACCTAACTCTAAGAATAACGCTAGTCCATCTGTAACCCTAAACCGAACACTTACAATAGCCCTGAACCTAACCCTAAAATAATCCTAATCCTAACCCTAGACCTAATCCTAACCCTACCCCTAACCCTGACCCTAAATAGAACACTAAGTCTAACCCTCAACATGGACCTAAACCTAATTCTTACCCTACACCTAACCCTAATCCTAAACCAAACCCTAACTCTGACTATAACCCTAATCGTAACAATTACCCTAAACCCTCACCTTAACTGGAAAACTAACCGTAACCCGCACCCTAAATCCTAACCGTATCCCACAACCCTAACCCTAATGCTATCCCTAACCCTAACCCTAACATTAACCTGAAACCCCTGAGCCCTAATGATAAACCTAACCCTAACACAAACCCTAACCCTAACACCAAAGCCTAGCAAAAACCTTAACACTAACTCTCACCCTAACTCTAACACTAACCCGAAACCGAATCATGCACCTAACCCTAAGCCTAAACCAAACCTAACCATGACCAGAACCGCAAGGCCTAACCGGAACCCTCACCCAAACCCTAACCCTAAACTACACCTCTAACCCCTAACGCCTTATCATAACGGTAATCCTAACCCTAACCAACCCTAACCCTAAAACTAACCCTCACCCCAACCACAAAGCCTAACACAACCATGACCCTAACCCTAAACGTAACACTAAACTTAACCCTAACCTTAAATCTAACCCTAACCCTAAAACTGAACACAACCCCTGAACGTAACCCTAACCCTGAACATAACCTTAACACTAACCTGAAAACAAGCCCAAACCTTAGCCATAACCCTAACCCTCACCCTATCTTAAACTTCACCCTATCCCTAACCTAAAACTCACCCTGACTTTAACCCTAACCCTCCCCATAAACCTAACCCTCACCTTAACCTTGGCCCACCTGTAACCCGAAACCTAACCCTTACAATAACTCTGACCCTAATCCTCGCCCTAAACCTAATTCTAATTCTAACCCTGACCCTGACCCTAACCCTAACCTAACCTCAACCCTATCTTTAAGCCTACCATAAACTTAAACCTAACCCTAACCCTTAACCTTAACTCTAACCCTAACCCTAGCCCTAACCCTAACCTTAACGGTAACACTTACCCAGAACCCTCACCTTAACTGTAAATGTAACTCTAACTCTTACCCTAACCCTAAACTTAACCCTAATTATAACCTTAACCTAAACCTAACTGAAACAGTAACCCTTAACCCTAACTCTAATCCTAATCCTTAGCCTAAAACTAACCTTAACCCTAAACCTAACCCTAACCACTGACCCTAACTCTAACCCTAACCCTGAGCCGAACCCTCACCCTTAACCAGAATTTCACCCTAAAGCATAACGCTAAGCGTACCCTCACTTCATTCAAACCCGAACCCTAAGCAAAACTAACACTAACACTACACGTAACCCTCACCCTAAACCTAACCCTAACCCTGACTCTGACCTGAACCCAAACCCCTAACCCCAACCCTCTCGCTTCACATAAACTTCTCTGTAACCCTAGCCCTAAAACTAAACGTAACACTAAATCTCCCCTAACCCTGACCGTACCATAAACGTAACCCTAACTCTAAACTCAAAGCTAACCCTGACCCTAACCCTAACTCTAACCCTAATCCTAACCCTAAAACTTACCCTACACACTCAGCTTCAATGGAAACCTAGCACTAACCCTCATCTTACCATCTAAACCTAACCTCAACCCTTAACCTAACCCTATCTATAACCTTCACCTAGCCCTAAACCTAAACATGACTTAACCCTAACACTAACCCTAACCCTAAATCTAAACCTAACCTTAACCCTGCACTTAATCCTAACCTAAGCTCTAACCCTAACCCCTAACGCTAACCCTAAGCTCAACCCTCACCCTTCAATTAAACTTTACCCCAGCTGTAGCCCTAACCCTAAGCCGAACCCTAAACCTGACCCTAACATTAACCCAAACACCTAACCCTAACCCTAAGCCTAATCCTAAACCTAACCCTAACCTTAACCCAAATGCCTAACCCTAACCCTAACCCTCATCCTTAACCTAAACTTCACCCTAAACCTAAGGCTAACCCTAACGCTGAAAGTACAGCTAAGCCTTAACTATCCCCTGACTCTAGCCCTGACCCTAAACCTAATGCTAACCCTAGCCCTAACAGTAACACCCTAAAACATCAGCTTAATGGAAACTTAACACTAACCCTCCCATGAACCCCTAACCCTAACCCTACCCCGCATCCTACACCTAACCCAGACCTAAACCGAACCCTTTCTCTAACCCTAAATTAACCCTAACCTTAACTCTACCCTAACCCTAACAACAACTCTGAACCTGACCATAACCATCATCCTAAACCCTAGCACTAACTCCAACTCTAAATCTAACCCTAAGCTAGCCCTACCCTTTACCGTAAACCTAGCCTTAACCCTAACCTTACCCCTACCCAAACCCTAACGCTATACCTAACCCGAACACTAACCTTAACCCTACTCTAACCTTAAGCCTAACCCTGACTATTAACTGAAACTTCACCGTAACCCTAAGCCTAACTCTAACTCTAACCCTAACCATAACAATTACCCTAAACCCTCGCCTTAACTGTAAACCTAACCCGAACCCTCACCCTAATCCTTAACCGTATCCCCAACCCTAAACCTGACGCTATCCCCAAACTTATCCCTAACCCTAACCCTAATACGAACAGTAACCCAAATCTAACCCTAACCCTAATATTAAACCTAAACTTAAATCTACCCTAACCATAAACCTAACCCTAACACCCTAAACCTAACGTCTAACACCGTCTATAATCCTAACCCTTACCATAACCCTCACCCTTAACCTAAACTTCACACTAACCCTAAACCTAACCTAACGCTGACCCTAGACATAACGCCTAACCCTCACCGAACCCTAAACCTATCCTTAACACTAACCTGCACACAAACCCAAACCCTAGCCCTCACCATAAAAATAACCCTCACCCTATCCTGAACTTCATCCAAACACTAACCATAACCTTAACCCTAAACCTAGACCTAACCCAAACCCTAACCTTAAACCTAACTCTAAGAATAACGCTAGTCCATCTGTAACCCTAAACCGAACACTTACAATAGCCCTGAACCTAACCCTAAAATAATCCTAATCCTAACCCTAGACCTAATCCTAACCCTACCCCTAACCCTGACCCTAAATAGAACACTAAGTCTAACCCTCAACATGGACCTAAACCTAATTCTTACCCTACACCTAACCCTAATCCTAAACCAAACCCTAACTCTGACTATAACCCTAATCGTAACAATTACCCTAAACCCTCACCTTAACTGGAAAACTAACCGTAACCCCCACCCTAAATCCTAACCGTATCCCACAACCCTAACCCTAATGCTATCCCTAAGCCTAACCCTAACATTAACCTGAAACCCCTGAGCCCTAATGATAAACCTAACCCTAACACAAACCCTAACCCTAACACCAAAGCCTAGCAAAAACCTTAACACTAACTCTCACCCTAACTCTAACACTAACCCGAAACTGAATGATGCACCTAACCCTAAGCCTAAACCAAACCTAACCATGACCAGAACCGCAAGGCCTAACCGGAACCCTCACCCAAACCCTAACCCTAAACTACACCTCTAACCCCTAACGCCTTATCATAACGGTAATCCTAACCCTAACCCACCCTAACCCTAAAACTAACCCTCACCCCAACCACAAAGCCTAACACAACCATGACCCTAACCCTAAACGTAACACTAAACTTAACTCTAACCTTAAATCTAACCCTAACCCTAAAACTGAACACAACCCCTGAACGTAACCCTAACCCTGAACATAACCTTAACACTAACCTGAAAACAAGCCCAAACCTTAGCCATAACCCTAACCCTCACCCTATCTTAATCTTCACCCTATCCCTAACCTAAAACTCACCCTGACTTTAACCCTAACCCTCCCCATAAACCTAACCCTCACCTTAACCTTGGCCCACCTGTAACCCGAAACCTAACCCTTACAATAACTCTGACCCTAATCCTCGCCCTAAACCTAATTCTAATTCTAACCCTGACCCTGACCCTAACCCTAACCTAACCTCAACCCTATCTTTAAGCCTACCATAAACTTAAACCTAACCCTAACCCTTAACCTTAACTCTAACCCTAACCCTAGCCCTAACCCTAACCTTAACGGTAACACTTACCCAGAACCCTCACCTTAACTGTAAATGTAACTCTAACTCTTACCCTAACCCTAAACTTAACCCTAATTATAACCTTAACCTAAACCTAACTGAAACAGTAACCCTTAACCCTAACTCTAATCCTAATCCTTAGCCTAAAACTAACCTTAACCCTAAACCTAACCCTAACCACTGACCCTAACTCTAACCCTAACCCTGAGCCGAACCCTCACCCTTAACCAGAATTTCACCCTAAAGCATAACGCTAAGCGTACCCTCACTTCATTCAAACCCGAACCCTAAGCAAAACTAACACTAACACTACACGTAACCCTAACCCTAAACCTAACCCTAACCCTGACTCTGACCTGAACCAAACCCCTAACCCCAACCCTCTCGCTTCACATAAACTTCTCTGTAACCCTAGCCCTAAAACTAAACGTAACACTAAATCTCCCCTAACCCTGACCGTACCATAAACGTAACCCTAACTCTAAACTCAAAGCTAACCCTGACCCTAACCCTAACTCTAACCCTAATCCTAACCCTAAAACTTACCCTACACACTCAGCTTCAATGGAAACCTAGCACTAACCCTCATCTTACCATCTAAACCTAACCTCAACCCTTAACCTAACCCTATCTATAACCTTCACCTAGCCCTAAACCTAAACATGACTTAACCCTAACACTAACCCTAACCCTAAATCTAAACCTAACCTTAACCCTGCACTTAATCCTAATCTAAGCTCTAACCCTAACCCCTAACGCTAACCCTAAGCTCAACCCTCACCCTTCAATTAAACTTTACCCCAGCTGTAGCCCTAACCCTAAGCCGAACCCTAAACCTGACCCTAACATTAACCCAAACACCTAACCCTAACCCTAAGCCTAATCCTAAACCTAACCCTAACCTTAACCCAAATGCCTAACCCTAACCCTAACCCTCATCCTTAACCTAAACTTCACCCTAAACCTAAGGCTAACCCTAACGCTGAAAGTACAGCTAAGCCTTAACTATCCCCTGACTCTAGCCGTGACCCTAAACCTAATGCTAACCCTAGCCCTAACAGTAACACCCTAAAACATCAGCTTAATGGAAACTTAACACTAACCCTCCCATGAACCCCTAACCCTAACCCTACCCCGCATCCTACACCTAACCCAGACCTAAACCTAACCCTTTCTCTAACCCTAAATTAACCCTAACCTTAACTCTACCCTAACCCTAACAACAACTCTGAACCTGACCATAACCATCATCCTAAACCCTAGCACTAACTCCAACTCTAAATCTAACCCTAAGCTAGCCCTACCCTTTACCGTAAACCTAGACTTAACCCTAACCTTACCCCTACCCAAACCCTAACGCTATACCTAACCCGAACACTAACCTTAACCCTACTCTAACCTTAAGCCTAACCCTGACTATTAACTGAAACTTCACCCTAACCCTAAGCCTAACTCTAACTCTAACCCTAACCATAACAATTACCCTACACCCTCGCCTTAACTGTAAACCTAACCCGAACCCTCACCCTAATCCTTAACCGTATCCCCAACCCTAAACCTGACGCTATCCCCAAACTTATCCCTAACCCTAACCCTAATACGAACAGTAACCCAAATCTAACCCTAACCCTAATATTAAACCTAAACTTAAATCTACCCTAACCATAAACCTAACCCTAACACCCTAAACCTAACGTCTAACACCGTCTATAATCCTAACCCTTACCATAACCCTCACCCTTAACCTAAACTTCACACTAACCCTAAACCTAACCTAACGCTGACCCTAGGACATAACGCCTAACCCTCACCGAACCCTAAACCTATCCTTAACACTAACCTGCACACAAACCCAAACCCTAGCCCTCACCATAAAAATAACCCTCACCCTATCCTGAACTTCATCCAAACACTAACCATAACCTTAACCCTAAACCTAGACCTAACCCAAACCCTAACCTTAAACCTAACTCTAAGAATAACGCTAGTCCATCTGTAACCCTAAACCGAACACTTACAATAGCCCTGAACCTAACCCTAAAATAATCCTAATCCTAATCCTAACCCTAGACCTAATCCTAACCCTACCCCTAACCCTGACCCTAAATAGAACACTAAGTCTAACCCTCAACATGGACCTAAACCTAATTCTTACCCTACACCTAACCCTAATCCTAAACCAAACCCTAACTCTGACTATAACCCTAATCGTAACAATTACCCTAAACCCTCACCTTAACTGGAAAACTAACCGTAACCCGCACCCTAAATCCTAACCGTATCCACAACCCTAACCCTAATGCTATCCCTAACCCTAACCCTAACATTAACCTGAAACCCCTGAGCCTAATGATAAACCTAACCCTAACACAAACCCTAACCCTAACACCAAAGCCTAGCAAAAACCTTAACACTAACTCTCACCCTAACTCTAACACTAACCCGAAACCGAATCATGCACCTAACCCTAAGCCTAAACCAAACCTAACCATGACCAGAACCGCAAGGCCTAACCGGAACCCTCACCCAAACCCTAACCCTAAACTACACCTCTAACCCCTAACGCCTTATCATAACGGTAATCCTAACCCTAACCAACCCTAACCCTAAAACTAACCCTCACCCCAACCACAAAGCCTAACACAACCATGACCCTAACCCTAAACGTAACACTAAACTTAACCCTAACCTTAAATCTAACCCTAACCCTAAAACTGAACACAACCCCTGAACGTAACCCTAACCCTGAACATAACCTTAACACTAACCTGAAAACAAGCCCCAAACCTTAGCCATAA
The DNA here is from genome assembly GCF_030014295.1 of Loxodonta africana. Lineage (NCBI taxonomy): Eukaryota > Metazoa > Chordata > Mammalia > Proboscidea > Elephantidae > Loxodonta > Loxodonta africana. Next base: position 916 of record NW_026975100.1, on the reverse strand, counting down.
CCCTAACCCTCACCCTATCTTAAACTTCACCCTATCCCTAACCTAAAACTCACCCTGACTTTAACCCTAACCCTCCCCAGAAACCTAACCCTCACCTTAACCTTGGCCCCACCTGTAACCCGAAACCTAACCCTTACAATAACTCTGACCCTAATCCTCGCCCTAAACCTAATTCTAATTCTAACCCTGACCCTGACCCTAACCCTAACCTAACCTCAACCCTATCTTTAAGCCTACCATAAACTTAAACCTAACCCTAACCCTTAACCTTAACTCTAACCCTAACCCTAGCCCTAACCCTAACCTTAACGGTAACACTTACCCAGAACCCTCACCTTAACTGTAAATGTAACTCTAACTCTTACCCTAACCCTAAACTTAACCCTAATTATAACCTTAACCTAAACCTAACTGAAACAGTAACCCTTAACCCTAACTCTAATCCTAATCCTTAGCCTAAAACTAACCTTAACCCTAAACCTAACCCTAACCACTGACCCTAACTCTAACCCTAACCCTGAGCCGAACCCTCACCCTTAACCAGAATTTCACCCTAAAGCATAACGCTAAGCGTACCCTCACTTCATTCAAACCCGAACCCTAAGCAAAACTAACACTAACACTACACGTAACCCTCACCCTAAACCTAACCCTAACCCTGACTCTGACCTGAACCCAAACCCCTAACCCCAACCCTCTCGCTTCACATAAACTTCTCTGTAACCCTAGCCCTAAAACTAAACGTAACACTAAATCTCCCCTAACCCTGACCGTACCATAAACGTAACCCTAACTCTAAACTCAAAGCTAACCCTGACCCTAACCCTAACTCTAACCCTAATCCTAACCCTAAAACTTACCCTACACACTCAGCTTCAATGGAAACCTAGCACTAACCCAATACTATCTCTCTATG